>NW_024039735.1:250000-309535 GCF_016077235.1 Cyprinodon tularosa | reverse complement strand
TTGTCTCTTAAGGGAACTCACATCCTCCTTTGTAAAGTATCTGAGGGTGAAATCCCTCTGAGACAGCTGGAAGGTTCTCTTCAGATACTGCTTGTTGTCTTTGCCCTTCTTCCAGAGTGTGGATTCAAACAGATCTAGAGCACATAGATCAGGAAAACCATTGAACATCCAGCTTTTTGCTTCAATGACATAGAAATATACACCCTGTAAAATAAAGGATGCTGCTGTATCTAATAAGACCTGCTGCAGTCACTCTGTCTGCACTGAGGAAGGTTGACTCACCTCAGCATGCTGGAGGCATAACTAAGTAAGTCTGACCACCTAATCTGCACAATAATTGGTGATTGAACTTTTTATTACGGCTTTATCTTATTCTAAGACATAAAAACGTGAATTGAATAATTTAATTACACGTCCACCTCTCAAAGTGGGACTAGAGCAACAGAGAGAGAAATGCAGACGGACGAATCGTTGTTCCATAAAGTCCAAATGTTCTGACCTTTCATTCAAAGCTAGAAGGAAAATGGAGAACTGGGAATAAATTGACCTCTGAGCTGATTGGTTTGGCAAAAACGCTGTTCTAGCTCCATTTTAGAGACGTAAACAGCGTTGAAACGTCGTCTTCTAAAAACAACCAAGTACTACGTGACTAACTGACTTCTTAATAATAATTTATCTCACATTGGAGAAATTTATCTCTGCATTTAAACTCCCCTAAATGTTAAACTCCTTCTTGCTCGATGATGTAATAAAGAACTGCCAGAACTAGTAGAAGCATTCCGGAACATTCAGCCTGAACGCTTCTCAGATCTCCAACCTTTGGCCGAACTTTCCTTCTGCTCCTGGAAAGGTTCAACAGTTACCTTGATTGTAAGTTTGCAGAAAGTCGTTTCTTTCTCCAGTGAACTCCCTTCTTTCATACTTTGCACGGATCCATTGGTCCTTCAGAACACTGAAGCAAAGCAAAAACATTTCCATTTGCTTTCACCAGGATTTACACAATCATTAACTCCATGTTTGTGTCCAATCACCAAATTATTCTCCTCTGCCGTTCATTAAAAGGACGGATGAGTCCCACCACCTATGCTAACACTACCTATGCTAACACCACCTATGCTAACACCGCCTATGCTAACACCGCCTATGCTAACACCGCCTATGCTAACACCACCTATGCTAACACTACCTATGCTAACACCACCTATGCTAACACCACCTATGCTAACACCGCCTATGCTAACACCAACTATGCTAACACTACCTATGCTAACACCACCTATGCTAACACCACCTATGCTTACACCACCTATGCTAACACCACCTATGCTAACACCACCTATGCTAACACCACCTATGCTTACACCACCTATGCTAACACTACCTATGTTAACACCGCCTATGCTAACACCAACTATGCTAACACTACCTATGCTAACACCACCTATGCTAACACCACCTATGCTAACACCAACTATGCTAACACTACCTATGCTAACACCACCTATGCTAACACCACCTATGCTTACACCACCTATGCTAACACCACCTATGCTAACACCACCTATGCTAACACTACCTATGCTAACACCACCTATGCTAACACCACCTATGCTAACACCGCCTATGCTAACACCAACTATGCTAACACTACCTATGCTAACACCACCTATGCTAACACCACCTATGCTTACACCACCTATGCTAACACTACCTATGCTAACACCACCTATGCTAACACCACCTATGCTAACACTACCTATGCTTACACCACCTATGCTAACACCACCTATGCTAACACCACCTATGCTAACACTACCTATGCTTACACCACCTATGCTAACACCACCTATGCTAACACCACCTATGCTAACACCACCTATGCTTACACCACCTATGCTAACACTACCTATGCTTACACCACCTATGCTAACACTACCTATGCTAACACCACCTATGCTTACACCACCTATGCTTACACCACCTATGCTAACACCACCTATGCTAACCCTAACCACTGCAACTAATGTAAATTTAAGCTAGTAATTTTTTCTTAAAATTAGTTCATTTTTATTGAATTGAGGAGGTAAGTGAGACACTTTGAATGGAACAATTTACATTTAAATTAAGAAAAAACTGTTGCAAAAATCATCTTATCTGCCAGCTCACATTAAGGGTAAATACGCTTAATTTAAGAAATGTTTACTTATTTCTAGATCAGTTTTCCAGTGTGAGGTCAAATAAAAAAGGTGAAATAAAAACTCACATGCAGTCGTGATGCCGCGGCCTGTAATAGAAGGACGGGACACACTTCTCAAAAACAGCTTTGGCAGCAGTATTTCCCATCTGTTGCATGAACTGAAACCACAGAATGACGGGTTTTAGGAGGACAGCGCATGTTTTTCAGCTTCCTTCCCATTTTTAAACCAAACTTTTAGAAATCTGTGTTTATTGAATAGTTGCTGCAGGTTAGAGGTGGATTATCACTTATTTCCAATTAGCTGAACTCCTGGACAGTAAAATGTTTCACCTGAAAGGAGAATTACAGTTTTGGGTCAAATGTTAGAACTTCAAAAACGTTTCAGTATTTATCAAGAACTCCTTTGCGGTCCTAAGTTGCTACCATGGTAACCTGCACACAGGGGTTAGTAAAGGAGTGTGATAATAAGCAAACTGAGGTTCTTCAAAAATATTCTTCCAACTGTGAAAACAATAAATCTATAACAGATCACTTTATAATAAGACTTTTAGGCCAAATATGAAGCAAATAATTCTAAAGTTGATGCAACAAATCAGAGAGTTTCGTTTAATGAAAATGTGTTGCATGCGAACTGAAACAACAAACAAACAAGGAAGCATCATTTGAATCAATGAGAAATGAAGCAAAGTTCCCATCTCTACCTGAACTAAAGAGTCTTCCCAGTAATCCAGGCGTATGGATTTCACTCTGCTGACTGAGGGCAGGTTACGGTGCATCCCAGAACAGTTCAGGCACACAAACACGCCGAGCGTGTACGAGGCCCAGTCAGGCTCTGCGAGGGCGAACCAACATGTGGGAAGAATGAAAGGAAAAAAAACAGATCATTTTCTGTTCTACAGGTAGCGTGGCGGAGGCTTCCTTTCAAAGGGTTGGCCGATCGCTCTAAGAGGAACAATTAGGTCATAACGCAGCTACATAGAGTCCCTGCTTCCCTAAATCACACTCAAACGGGACCAAAGCAATAGAATCTGGGTTTTTAAACATTTGCCTCTAGCTGCTCTTTACTGTTATTAAATGAGAGCACTGAAACAAGGAATTAAAGAAATAAAGGTTTTAAAAAGTCCAGATTTCCCCCTGCAGCTGAGGGCGTACTCACCAGGAGCAGCACAGTCAGCACACAGGTCGTTTCCCGCCTGCTGCACCAGATCCAGCAGGATTCGGTTGTTTCTTCCCTGACTGGCCATAGAGGAAAGCTGCCTGTTTCTACCAGCAGATTCAGCTACTAGGTATCAACTCCATGCTGGTTCCAGCTCTGCTCGGCGGCAGCTAGAAAACGCTGCTTCTTCTCACTGGGCCGGTATTTCCTCTTAGCAGGGCAGCATCATGAAGTTAATTGTTCTGCATACAAAACACAGACATCCAGAAATAACCGAGAAAGGAAGTGAAAGAAACGTCAGTCGGCCTCACAGTGACTGACTGACCGTATCAGCCCTCTGGCTCATATAAAAGGTTGGAGTTTGACTGGAATGGGGGAGTCCTTATCAGTCACTCTGTTACTCTATAACAGCTGGAGAAGCTGGCGGCTGACGGATACAGACTGTTTGACCAAACTCTGCTTGATCAGAGATAATGTTTAAGAGATTCATTGATTTTCATCCAAGACGAGGTTTGGATGTTTGGTGGAGCAAGACGTGAACCTGCAGGTTCCAGACTAGCACCTTTAGCACTGAGGGTGAAGCTGGGGAGGGATTGTTCACCAGGACAAAGGGAGGAAAAGTTTGGACAAACTTGGACAATAAACTATAGAGAATAAGGAAGCAGCCGATAGATGTTTGAGCAGAATGTGAACATAAAAGGTTAAGAGTTTCATTTTAAAGCCACTAAACTGAGAAGAGCAGAGATGTCGTCTTTCTCATCCCTGAAGAGGTTTAACCTTTTAGTAACTTTACTGTTTCTTCTAAACACATTTAGGGGGTGAGCCTCATTGAAAACGCAATTCTATTCAGTTTATTTCTATAGCTCCAATTCACATCATGTCATCTCAGGTCACTTTCCAGTTCACCAGATCATCCAGTCAGATTGATTCAAAGTTTTCTATCTAAGGAAAACCAGCTGATTGCATCGACTCATTGACTCTTCAGCAATCCCTCACACTAAGCATGCTTGTAGCGACAGTGGAGAGGAAAAACTCCCTTTGAACAGGAAGAAACCTCCAGCAGAACCAGGCTCAGTGTGAGCGGCCATCTGCTGAGGAAATCTTTATTGTGAACTTAAAATTAGAAACTTCATGTTCAAGGTTTAAAACCTGGAGTCAAAGTTCTAAAAATCTAAAACTATTTTGCTGAGAGGGGAAGAAGAGGCGTCCGTTCGCCCTGAAGAATATTCTAATGCTGGAACTGGTCGCCTACTGGATCTTAGCTCTAACCAGTTAGCAGGAATTATAGGAAAGCCTAAATATGGCGCTCGATGGCCCCGTTTCTTTTATTTAGGACAGCTAATTGAGCACATTTGGTGTTTGCTGCTCTCTAAAAAACTTCATGACAGAACAGAAACTTTCTTTGACTTCTTTACTTCTGGCAGGAAAGAAGAAATAAAAATCAGTTTTGCGTCATTGTTGAATCCAGTCATGTTGTTTTAATCCAAACCAGCAAAACTCCTGGAAATGATTTCAAACATGACATCATTTTTAACCCCTTAGTGTCAGATGTTGGCTTCCTGACCTCTGGGATCATAGATGGAGTCGATCGATCCATCCATCCATCCATCCATATATATATATAATATATTATATATATATATATATTATATATATATATAATAAAACGTTACAGAGACGGGTGACGTCAAGGGGCGTTTCTTCAGCAGAATGTGTCCATTTGGTTTATAATATTTTCAAATATAATCATAGTTTGTATAAAAAGGCAAAGGACTTAGGGAATCACGATTTTTTTATTTTTTTATTTTTTTTTACTTTTATTTAATAAATTCAAAAAACACTTTCAGAAAAGCAGAAACCTACAACTGAACATATGCCATCCATAACCGCCTTATTGTTCTCCAGTAACTTTATCGAGGCATGAAAACTTTTAATATCGTTTTGGAATGCTTGAAAATGTGGATAAACTTTATAGAATCTGCATTTGTGGATAAAGAATTTTCCCATAATGAAAATATTATTACATAAAAATTCCACATTTTTATCATTAAAAGTAATGCCAAATTTAACTCCTTTATATTCAAAATTAGGAATCACATTTTTTGTAGATAACGATCATAAATCTTGTCCCAAAAATACGTAACCACACAACAATTGTAAAAAGGGTTAGGGTTTTAAAATGAACTTCTTTCATCTTTGGTAGGAAATGAGAAAAATCCTGTTCTGACCTTAAGAACTTCTATCTCTGAAAACACGTTTAAAGATAAGTTCCTCTTAACTGGGAGAGGAAAAATTGTGTTGTTTATGTGTTCTCTTATCATTTTGTTATTCATTTTGAGATCCGTAAAATCGTAATTATCTATAAGGAGAGTGGGAAAGATCAGTGTTACATCAGAATATTTAATCCTTCCTTTGACCAAATTCATCATGGTTGCCAGAATTGCCCTAATCAAAGATAGAAATTGTTTCCTTGGACAATCTAAATTATATTTTCTTTTAAATACTGTATAATCCAGAATATCACCGTTTGTGTCCATAAGATGTATAATGGCCCAGATACCCTTTTCCTCCCATTCTCTGTACTATAGACATTTTCTCTTATACAAAATAAATTTGTTATTCCAAATAATCCTATTATGTGGCGTAAAATTGTGTTCGTATAACATTTTCCAATACTTTAGAACTTGTGTGTGGTATTCTGATAATTTAATCGGTAATTTGACAGGATCAAAGTTACATCTTAAGAGAAATTATATTCCTCCATTTTTTTGAAAAAGTTGTGAAGGGAAACAAAACCATAAACTTGTTTCATTTTTAATTAAAGTCTGCAGCTATTTTAATTTTATTACAGCATCCATTACTTCAAAATCAAAAACATTTATTCCTCCTCTTTCTTCTGACTTTACTATGTTGTTCTTTCTGATCAGATGTCGTTTATTATTCCATATGAAATTGTAATGAATTTGATAAATGTTTTTTATCGTAGTATTTGTTATATTTAAGGTAAATGCTGGATAAATTAGTCTGGCTATCCCATCTGTTTTAGTTAATAATATTCTTCCAAAAATTGAAATGTTCCTTTGGAGCCAACTTTTAAATATTTGTTGATTTTTTTGTAAAATTGGTTGAATAATTGTTCTTTCATTATCAGTGTGGTCCTTGTTAATTATTACACCTAAATATTTGATCTTATTCTTTGCTTTGTTATTATGAATTAAAGTGGATTGATTATTTTGAATTGATTGATTGATTTCACATTTTTCCATTTTCAATTTTAGGCCTGAAGCTTTAGAGAGGAAATAAACTGCTTCTAAAGCCTCAGGTATTTGGTCAGCATTTTTAAGAACACCGCTGTATCGTCTGCTAACAGTGTAATATCAAAGTTTGTACCTGGGAAACTTAGTGGACTTATCTTGCTGTTATTTTTAATGTTTAATGCTAATAGTTCTGTTCCTATTATAAAAAGCAGTGGGCTAATCGGGTCGAATTCCTCTTTTTACATCAAATCTCCTGATATTTCCTGACTGAAGCAATTCCGAGCTTCTTATGTCTTTATATAATGTAGAACAATGTTTATATTTTTTTTCCAAAGCCAAATTGTTATAATGACTTTATTATGAAAGGGTTTCTATTTTATCAAATGCTTTAAGGAAATCTGAGAACAAAATGATTCCTTCATCTTCTATAAATTGTTTGTATCTATTTTTTTAATTAAAAGAGTATTTTCCTGGAAACTGATCGCATAACCAGTTTTATTTTGAAAATCCATGAGAAAAATATATTTCCGGGTCACAGACGTATTTCCGGTAGAGGTCACTGAGCGCTCCGTTGCTAATGTGAGGAAAATTAATCCTGAAATGGTTTCATAACTAAAGGAAGAAGGATCGATGTGGCTCCTTAGAAGATTCCTGTCGCCGGTGGTTAGAAGAGGTTGGTCTCCATGGTGATTTGATCCCCATGCAGCGGTCTGTAGTTCAGCTCCCTGAAGGTGGCTGGAGCTTTAGTAGGCCTGTTAAAATGCCTGAATGAAATGAATCCCGCGCTCTTTAATTCACTCTTATGTTTTTAGCAGCTGTTTAATTTGGGATCAAAGCAAACTAGCTCTCAATACTAAAAACGATTACGTCATATACAATGACAAACGTGAAGAAATAGAACTATGAAAATAGATTAAAGACATCTTTCTAGAAGGTATCATCGGTAAGGATCTTAGTTAAAAATCTATGGGTTTAAGAGAAAGTGAACATTTTAATAAATCAATCAGGATTAATCAGTTTGTTAAACTCAAAGATCAGATTATATTTCAGCTGCTGTGTGGAGATTAAAACCAGTTAATCTACACATTAAATTTACATTATAATAAAGGGCAGAGGAATCTATTAATAACACAGAAATTAATATTTCCAGTGAACATCAAAGAAAGGTAAGAAAAATAGAGAAAAAGATAAAACCTTTAAGGAGGAAATGTATAAAAATAAATAGATTATAATCCAAAGTTATAGACAGTCACAGTAAAATGAATTAATTTGTGGAACAGATTTAAAGCTGCAGGGTTAGTGATTGAATTAGGTCTGGAATATTTCTAAACTTTAATATATATTTAATCTATAGGCTGTAAATGACAGTAAATATCAGAGAGAAGCGACGCAGAGATGGAAAATGATCTAAAGTTCTTCTTTTATTGAGGATGTTTGTGTGAAATGTAAATGATTTGCAGGTCGCCATGCCGGGCGGCTGGGCTTCCTCCTCCAGCCGCGCTACGGTTCCCGTCCGGCCGACCTGGAGCTGCGTTACCTTCAGTGCACCTGCTGCTGGAGGAGCAGGGTTCCCGTGGCCGGCTTCGAGACCTTGAACGCCTCGCTCACCTCCCCGTCTGAAGCCCGTAAGGAGGAAGACGGCGGGAGTACGCTGGACGCCTGCTACACCTCGGAACAGCGGGACGCCATCCTGCAGCTCCTCAACAACGCCACCTCGGCGGAGCTGGCCGGGGTCAAGCTGCTGAGAGGCCGCAAGTCACTGAGCATCGTGGAGTACAGGACCAAACACGGACCTTTCCGAACTCTGGAGAGCGTGGTCAACGTTCCGCTGCTGAAGCACAAGAGCGCCGTCACCGTGTTTAACGCCATCCTGAACCCGGTGAGGAAGGAGAAGAAGGTCAGGGTCCAGCTGGCCAAGTTCATCCGGCCGGAGGTCGACCGGTCCTGGTTGGAGGTGAGATCCAGGCGTCTGAGGAGCAGAGCTTTATCTAGGATTAACCTTTAACACCTTTTGCTTCTCAACATGGATGCAGCTTTATAGGAGTTCTTCCATTTAGCCCCGTTTACCCCGGTACCCCTAAATAGAAATCAGTGGTTCTGCATCAATTCTGCCTGAATAGTTGATGTAGTTTTCTTCCTGTGTAAATGAGGCAGTCCCTGAAGGCATCACAGTTTTGCTAAAAGCTTTGGAGAACAAACGAGGATCAAGAAAAACATCAACAGATGAAGTTATGATATAAGGAGAGTTTTCCTTACAAACTGGGTAGAAGCTTATGGTGGAGCTCTGGTTCCCATCATGCTGCCCAGTTTAGGGCAGCGACCTGACTGGGCGTAGGTGGAGGAGGGGGCGGCACCGCCCTCATCCTGTAACGCAGAGGCGGCAGAAGATGCTGATGGCGACACAGAAAAGACGCCTCAGCTGCGGTCAGAAGCTGCCGGAGGTCGAACCGGGTCACAGCCAATCATCTCTGTTCACTGGATTGCTAATAGCCTGAAAAATTCAAGGCATCGGCCGCCATGTTGGTACTCCCCACTCCCACAGTGCAGTAAAATGCCTCCCTGTGCAGCATTTAGCTGCTAAAACCAGGAAGACGTTCCTCAGGTCATTTCCCAGTCAGTGGATGAACTAAGCAATAAATCCATTTTTTATTCTAAGTTAAAGTTAATCTACTGATGCTATGAAACAGTCAGTCTGTGTCAAACTGATGAATTTATCTTTATTTTAAAAGTCTGAAAATGAGAACATTGTGGTTGTTTGATGCTGTAGCGCACCGATTACATTCTGACCGGTCTAACTAGGGAGTACCAATATGGTGGCTGGTGACTCCATCCCGTACTACCGACGGGCAATCAGCAATCCAGTGAACAGAGGTCAGAGGTCAGAAGCAACATGCTTCCCTCACAGATGGAAAACGGTCCTCTGCTGGTAAACAGTCACAAGGAAGGATTCATTTTTAACCCAATTAACAGAAAACCTGGATTTTATTCTCTCATCCAATCAAGGAATAAATAAACAGACCCGATGTAGAGAAGGGGAACAGAAAGATGGAGCGAAAGGGAGCAGATCTAGAAGGAAACCTGTTGGCTGCAGAAACAAAGACTGTGTTAGAAAACCTGGACTAGATCCTTCCAAGTCCGTGAAAATAAGGAGACCGGAAGAGTTTGGGCTGTGAATTCGATCAGGTCTACCTTTCTGCGGGTTTTACCGCCGCTATGCTCTGTTGCTTAGCAACCGTGAAAGTTTACACATTACAAGTTTTATATATTTCTTTTTTATTAAGTGAACAAAGACTGATTTAATCAAGAGTGGAATAACGGTTCCAACCACCGGCAGCAGGAACCAATCAAATCAAATGTAATGATAGAAACCTTAGTCAGTTAAATAACCTGCTGCTGTCATTCTGCACATCTCTGATGTTGCTGCTATTTTCAATTACTGTAAAAATGTCCACAGCTGCATATTGGTTATTTATTCTCCAGTTTTATATTGTTAAAACACTTTACAGGATTTTATTGTTTATATTTTAACTCTTCACTATTATGTTATTCTTTATTCTATTGTGTGACCATTTTCAATAATCTTTCTGCTGCTGTAAATCTGCCCATTGTGGGACAATAAAGGGATTTTGTATACATTGTTAAGTAAATCTTAACAATGTATGTATAAAAAATATATCTGCAAAATTTCTGATATTCAACAACAAAAATTCTTAGTTAAGCAAATTGTGCAAAACAGCAATTCAAAAATTAAACTCGTATCAGATTTATAGAGAGGCTGTCAGAGTGGCTAACAGAGTGGCTAACAGAGAGGCTAACAGAGAGGCTGTCAGAGTGGCTAACAGAGTGGCTAACAGAGTGGCTAACAGAGAAGCTGTCAGACTGGTTAACAGAGAGGCTGTCAGAGTGGCTAACAGAGAGGCTAACAGAGATGCTGTCAGAATGGCTAACAGAGAGGCTAACAGAGTGGCTTATAGAGAGGCTGTCAGAATGGCTAACAGAGAGGCTAACAGAGTGGCTTATAGAGAGGCTGTCAGAGTGGCTAACAGAGAAGCTGTCAGACTGGCTAACAGAGTGGCTAACAGAGTGGCTTATAGAGAGGCTGTCAGAATGGCTAACAGAGAGGCTAACAGAGTGGCTTATAGAGAGGCTGTCAGAGTGGCTAACAGAGAAGCTGTCAGAGTGGCTAACAAAGAGGCTGTCAGAGTGGCTAACAGAGTGGCTAACAGAGATGCTGTCAGAATGGCTAACAGAGAGGCTAACAGAGTGGCTTATAGAGAGGCTGTCAGAGTGGCTAACAGAGAAGCTGTCAGACTGGCTAACAGAGTGGCTAACAGAGTGGCTAACAGAGGCCGTCAGAGTGGCTAACATAGAGGCTAACAGAGAGGCCGACAGAGTGGCTAACATAGAGGCTAACAGAGAGGCCGTCAGAGTGGCCAACAGAGAGTCTTTCACAGTGGCTAACAGAGTGGCTAACGTAGAGGCTAACAGAGACAGAGTGGCCAACAGAGTGGCTAACAGAGAGGCTGTCAGAGAGGCTAACAGAGAGTCTTTCACAGTGGCTAACAGAGAGGCTAACGTAGAGGCTAACAGAGTAGCTAACAGAGACAGAGAGGCTAAAAGAGGCTGTCAGAGTGGCTAACAGAGAGGCTGTCAGAGTGGCTGTCAGAGTGGCTAACAGAGAGGCTGTCAGAGTGGCTAACAGAGTGGCTAAAAGAGAGGCTGTCAGAGTGGCTAACAGAGTGGCTAAAAGAGAGGCTGTCAGAGTGGCTAACAGAGAGGCTAAAAGAGAGGCTGTCAGAGTGGCTAACAGAGAGGCTAACAGAGTGGCTAACAGAGAGGCTAACAGAGTGGCTAACAGAGAGGCTAACAGAGAGGCTAACAGAGAGGCTGTCAGAGTGGCTAACAGAGAAGCTGTCAGACTGGCTAACAGAGTGGCTAAAAGAGAGGCTGTCAGAGAGGCTAACAGAGAAGCTGTCAGAGAGGCTAACAGAGTGGCTGTCAGACTGGCTAACAGAGTGGCTGTCAGAGTGGCTAACAGAGAGGCTAACAGAGAAGCTGTCAGACTGGCTAACAGAGTGGCTGTCAGAGTGGCTAACAGAGAGGCTGTCAGAGTAGCTAACAGAGAGGCTGTCAGAGTGGCTAACAGAGTGGCTAACAGAGAGGCTAACAGAGAAGCTGTCAGACTGGCTAACAGAGAGGCTAACAGAGTGGCTTATAGAGAGGCTGTCAGAATGGCTAACAGAGTGGCTTATAGAGAGGCTGTCAGAATGGCTAACAGAGAGGCTAACAGAGTGGCTTATAGAGAGGCTGTCAGAGTGGCTAACAGAGAAGCTGTCAGACTGGCTAACAGAGTGGCTAACAGAGGCCGTCAGAGTGGCTAACAGAGAGGCCGTCAGAGTGGCCAACAGAGAGGCTAACAGAGAGTCTTTCACAGTGGCTAACGTAGAGGCTAACAGAGGCAGAGTGGCCAACAGAGTGGCTAACAGAGAGGCTAACAGAGAGTCTTTCACAGTGGCTAACAGAGAGGCTAACAGAGTGGCTAACGTAGAGGCTAACAGAGTAGCTAACAGAGACAGAGAGGCTAAAAGAGAGGCTGTCAGAGTGGCTAACAGAGGCTGTCAGAGTGGCTAACAGAGTGGCTAAAAGAGAGGCTGTCAGAGTGGCTAACAGAGAGGCTGTCAGAGTGGCTAACAGAGAGGCTAACAGAGTGGCTAACAGAGAGGCTAACAGAGTGGCTAACAGAGAGGCTAACAGAGTGGCTAACAGAGAAGCTGTCAGAGAGGCTATTTAGAGTGGCCAACAGAGAGGCTAACAGAGAGGCTAACAGAGAGGCTAACAGAGAGGCTAACAGAGTGGCTAACAGAGAGGCTAACAGAGAAGCTGTCAGACTGGCTAACAGAGAGGCTAACAGAGCAGCTGTCAGAATGGCTAACAGAGAGGCTAACAGAGTGGCTTATAGAGAGGCTGTCAGAATGGCTAACAGAGAGGCTAACAGAGTGGCTTATAGAGAGGCTGTCAGAGTGGCTAACAGAGAAGCTGTCAGACTGGCTAACAGAGTGGCTAACAGAGGCCGTCAGAGTGGCTAACATAGAGGCTAACAGAGAGGCCGTCAGAGAGGCTAACAGAGAGGCCGTCAGAGTGGCCAACAGAGGCTTTCACAGTGGCTAACGTAGAGGCTAACAGAGACAGAGTGGCCAACAGAGTGGCTAACAGAGAGGCTGTCAGAGAGGCTAACAGAGAGTCTTTCACAGTGGCTAACAGAGAGGCTAACAGAGTGGCTAACGTAGAGGCTAACAGAGTAGCTAACAGAGACAGAGAGGCTAAAAGAGAGGCTGTCAGAGTGGCTAACAGAGGCTGTCAGAGTGGCTAACATAGAGGCTAACAGAGAGGCTGTCAGAGTGGCTAACAGAGTGGCTAAAAGAGAGGCTGTCAGAGTGGCTAACAGAGTGGCTAAAAGAGAGGCTGTCAGAGTGGCTAACAGAGAGGCTGTCAGAGTGGCTAACAGAGAGGCTGTCAGAGTGGCTAACAGAGAGGCTAACAGAGTGGCTAACAGAGAGGCTAACAGAGTGGCTAACAGAGAGGCTGTCAGAGTGGCTAACAGAGAAGCTGTCAGACTGGCTAACAGAGTGGCTAACAGAGAAGCTGTCAGAGAAGCTGTCAGAGAGGCTAACAGAGTGGCTGTCAGAGAGGCTAACAGAGTGGCTGTCAGAGTGGCTAACAGAGAAGCTGTCAGACTGGCTAACAGAGTGGCTAACAGAGAAGCTGTCAGAGAAGCTGTCAGAGAGGCTAAAAGAGAGGCTGTCAGAGTGGCTAACAGAGAAGCTGTCAGACTGGCCAACAGAGTGGCTAAAAGAGAGGCTGTCAGAGTGGCTAACAGAGAGGCTAACAGAGAAGCTGTCAGAGAGGCTGTCAGAGTGGCTAACAGAGTGGCTAACAGAGAGGCTAACAGAGTGGCTAACAGAGAGGCTAATAGAGGCTGTCAGAGTGGCTAACAGAGAGGCTAACAGAGAGGCTAATAGAGTGGCTAACATAGAGGCTAACAGAGTGGCTAACAGAGAGGCTAACAGAGAGGCTGTCAGAGAGGCTGTCAGAGTGGCTAACAGAGAGGCTAACAGAGAGGCTAACAGCGTGGCTAACAGAGAGGCTAACAGAGTGGCTAACAGAGTGGCTAACAGAGAGGCTAACAGAGTGGCTAACAGAGAGGCTGTCAGAGTGGCTAACAGAGTGGCTAAAAGAGAGGCTGTCAGAGTGGCTAACAGAGTGACTAACAGAGAGGCTGTCAGAGTGGCTAACAGAGTGACTAACAGAGAGGCTAACAGAGTGGCTAACAGAGAGGCTAACAGAGTGGCTAACAGAGTGGCTAACAGAGTGGCTAACATAGAGGCTAACAGAGAGGCTGTCAGAGTGGCTAACAGAGTGGCTAAAAGAGAGGCTGTCAGAGTGGCTAACAGAGTGGCTAAAAGAGAGGCTGTCAGAGTGGCTAACAGAGTGGCTAAAAGAGAGGCTGTCAGAGTGGCTAACAGAGAGGCTGTCAGAGTGGCTAACAGAGAGGCTGTCAGAGTGGCTAACAGAGAGGCTAACAGAGTGGCTAACAGAGAGGCTAACAGAGTGGCTAACAGAGAGGCTGTCAGAGTGGCTAACAGAGAAGCTGTCAGACTGGCTAACAGAGTGGCTAACAGAGAAGCTGTCAGAGAAGCTGTCAGAGAGGCTAACAGAGTGGCTGTCAGAGTGGCTAACAGAGTGGCTAACAGAGTGGCTAACAGAGAGGCTAACAGAGAGGCTAATAGAGGCTGTCAGAGTGGCTAACAGAGAGGCTAACAGAGAGGCTAATAGAGTGGCTAACATAGAGGCTAACAGAGGGGCTAACAGAGAGGCTGTCAGAGAGGCTGTCAGAGTGGCTAAAAGAGAGGCTAACAGAGTGGCTAACAGAGAGGCTAACAGAGTGGCTAACAGAGTGGCTAACAGAGAGGCTAACATAGAGGCTAACAGAGAGGCTGTCAGAGTGGCTAACAGAGTGGCTAAAAGAGAGGCTGTCAGAGTGGCTAACAGAGAGGCTAACAGAGTGGCTAACAGAGAGGCTGTCAGAGTGGCTAACAGAGAAGCTGTCAGACTGGCTAACAGAGTGGCTGTCAGAGAAGCTGTCAGAGAGGCTAACAGAGTGGCTGTCAGAGTGGCTAACAGAGAAGCTGTCAGACTGGCTAACAGAGTTGCTAACAGAGAAGCTGTCAGAGAAGCTGTCAGAGAGGCTAAAAGAGAGGCTAACAGAGTGGCTAACAGAGTGGCTAACAGAGAGGCTAACAGAGAGGCTAATAGAGGCTGTCAGAGTGGCTAACAGAGAGGCTAACAGAGAGGCTAATAGAGTGGCTAACATAGAGGCTAACAGAGTGGCTAACAGAGAGGCTAACAGAGAGGCTGTCAGAGAGGCTGTCAGAGTGGCTAACAGAGAGGCTAACAGAGAGGCTAACAGAGTGGCTAACAGAGTGGCTAACAGAGTGGCTAACAGAGTGGCTAACAGAGAGGCTAACAGAGAGGCTAACAGAGTGGCTAACAGAGAGGCTGTCAGAGTGGCTAACAGAGAGGCTAACAGAGAGGCTAACAGAGTGGCTAACAGAGTGGCTAACAGAGTGGCTAACAGAGAGGCTGTCAGAGTGGCTAACAGAGAGGCTGTCAGAGTGGCTAACAGAGTGGCTAAAAGAGAGGCTGTCAGAGTGGCTAACAGAGTGACTAACAGAGAGGCTGTCAGAGTGGCTAACAGAGTGACTAACAGAGAGGCTAACAGAGTGGCTAACAGAGAGGCTAACAGAGTGGCTAACAGAGTGGCTAACAGAGAGGCTAACAGAGTGGCTAACAGAGGCTAAAAGAGAGGCTGTCAGAGTGGCTAACAGAGTGGCTAAAAGAGAGGCTGTCAGAGTGGCTAACAGAGTGGCTAAAAGAGAGGCTGTCAGAGTGGCTAACAGAGAGGCTGTCAGAGTGGCTAACAGAGAGGCTGTCAGAGTGGCTAACAGAGAGGCTAACAGAGTGGCTAACAGAGAGGCTAACAGAGTGGCTAACAGAGAGGCTGTCAGAGTGGCTAACAGAGAAGCTGTCAGACTGGCTAACAGAGTGGCTAACAGAGAAGCTGTCAGAGAAGCTGTCAGAGAGGCTAACAGAGTGGCTGTCAGAGTGGCTAACAGAGTGGCTAACAGAGTGGCTAACAGAGAGGCTAACAGAGAGGCTAATAGAGGCTGTCAGAGTGGCTAACAGAGAGGCTAACAGAGAGGCTAATAGAGTGGCTAACATAGAGGCTAACAGAGGGGCTAACAGAGAGGCTGTCAGAGAGGCTGTCAGAGTGGCTAAAAGAGAGGCTAACAGAGTGGCTAACAGAGAGGCTAACAGAGTGGCTAACAGAGAGGCTAACATAGAGGCTAACAGAGAGGCTGTCAGAGTGGCTAACAGAGTGGCTAAAAGAGAGGCTGTCAGAGTGGCTAACAGAGAGGCTAACAGAGTGGCTAACAGAGAGGCTGTCAGAGTGGCTAACAGAGAAGCTGTCAGACTGGCTAACAGAGTGGCTGTCAGAGAAGCTGTCAGAGAGGCTAACAGAGTGGCTGTCAGAGTGGCTAACAGAGAAGCTGTCAGACTGGCTAACAGAGTTGCTAACAGAGAAGCTGTCAGAGAAGCTGTCAGAGAGGCTAAAAGAGAGGCTAACAGAGTGGCTAACAGAGTGGCTAACAGAGAGGCTAACAGAGAGGCTAATAGAGGCTGTCAGAGTGGCTAACAGAGAGGCTAACAGAGAGGCTAATAGAGTGGCTAACATAGAGGCTAACAGAGTGGCTAACAGAGAGGCTAACAGAGAGGCTGTCAGAGAGGCTGTCAGAGTGGCTAACAGAGAGGCTAACAGAGAGGCTAATAGAGTGGCTAACATAGAGGCTAACAGAGGGGCTAACAGAGAGGCTGTCAGAGAGGCTGTCAGAGTGGCTAAAAGAGAGGCTAACAGAGTGGCTAACAGAGAGGCTAACAGAGTGGCTAACAGAGTGGCTAACAGAGAGGCTAACATAGAGGCTAACAGAGAGGCTGTCAGAGTGGCTAACAGAGTGGCTAAAAGAGAGGCTGTCAGAGTGGCTAACAGAGAGGCTAACAGAGTGGCTAACAGAGAGGCTGTCAGAGTGGCTAACAGAGAAGCTGTCAGACTGGCTAACAGAGTGGCTGTCAGAGAAGCTGTCAGAGAGGCTAACAGAGTGGCTGTCAGAGTGGCTAACAGAGAAGCTGTCAGACTGGCTAACAGAGTTGCTAACAGAGAAGCTGTCAGAGAAGCTGTCAGAGAGGCTAAAAGAGAGGCTAACAGAGTGGCTAACAGAGTGGCTAACAGAGAGGCTAACAGAGAGGCTAATAGAGGCTGTCAGAGTGGCTAACAGAGAGGCTAACAGAGAGGCTAATAGAGTGGCTAACATAGAGGCTAACAGAGTGGCTAACAGAGAGGCTAACAGAGAGGCTAACAGAGTGGCTAACAGAGAGGCTGTCAGAGTGGCTAACAGAGAGGCTAACAGAGAGGCTAACAGAGTGGCTAACAGAGTGGCTAACAGAGTGGCTAACAGAGAGGCTGTCAGAGTGGCTAACAGAGAGGCTGTCAGAGTGGCTAACAGAGTGGCTAAAAGAGAGGCTGTCAGAGTGGCTAACAGAGTGACTAACAGAGAGGCTGTCAGAGTGGCTAACAGAGTGACTAACAGAGAGGCTAACAGAGTGGCTAACAGAGAGGCTAACAGAGTGGCTAACAGAGTGGCTAACAGAGAGGCTAACAGAGTGGCTAACAGAGGCTAACAGAGAGGCTGTCAGAGTGGCTAACAGAGTGGCTAAAAGAGAGGCTGTCAGAGTGGCTAACAGAGTGGCTAAAAGAGAGGCTGTCAGAGTGGCTAACAGAGAGGCTGTCAGAGTGGCTAACAGAGAGGCTAACAGAGTGGCTAACAGAGAGGCTAACAGAGTGGCTAACAGAGAGGCTGTCAGAGTGGCTAACAGAGAAGCTGTCAGACTGGCTAACAGAGTGGCTAACAGAGAAGCTGTCAGAGAAGCTGTCAGAGAGGCTAACAGAGTGGCTGTCAGAGTGGCTTACAGAGAAGCTGTCAGACTGGCTAACAGAGTGGCTAACAGAGAAGCTGTCAGAGAAGCTGTCAGAGAGGCTAAAAGAGAGGCTGTCAGAGTGGCTAACAGAGAAGCTGTCAGACTGGCTAACAGAGTGGCTAAAAGAGAGGCTGTCAGAGTGGCTAACAGAGAGGCTAACAGAGAAGCTGTCAGAGAGGCTGTCAGAGTGGCTAACAGAGTGGCTAACAGAGTGGCTAACAGAGAGGCTAATAGAGGCTGTCAGATTGGCTAACAGAGAGGCTAACAGAGAGGCTAATAGAGTGGCTAACATAGAGGCTAACAGAGTGGCTAACAGAGAGGCTAACAGAGAGGCTGTCAGAGTGGCTAACAGAGAGGCTAACAGAGAGGCTAACAGAGTGGCTAACAGAGTGGCTAACAGAGAGGCTAATAGAGGCTGTCAGAGTGGCTAACAGAGAGGCTGTCAGAGTGGCTAACAGAGTGGCTAAAAGAGAGGCTGTCAGAGTGGCTAACAGAGTGGCTAAAAGAGAGGCTGTCAGAGTGGCTAACAGAGAGGCTGTCAGAGTGGCTAACAGAGAGGCTGTCAGAGTGGCTAACAGAGAGGCTAACAGAGAGGCTGTCAGAGTGGCTAACAGAGAAGCTGTCAGACTGGCTAACAGAGTGGCTAACAGAGAAGCTGTCAGAGAAGCTGTCAGAGAGGCTAACAGAGTGGCTGTCAGAGTGGCTAACAGAGAAGCTGTCAGACTGGCTAACAGAGTGGCTAAAAGAGAGGCTGTCAGAGTGGCTAACAGAGAGGCTAACAGAGAAGCTGTCAGAGAGGCTGTCAGAGTGGCTAACAGAGTGGCTAACAGAGAGGCTAACAGAGAGGCTAATAGAGGCTGTCAGAGTGGCTAACAGAGAGGCTAATAGAGTGGCTAACAGAGTGGCTAACAGAGTGGCTAACAGAGAGGCTAACAGAGTGGCTAACAGAGTGGCTAACAGAGAGGCTAACAGAGAGGCTAACAGAGAGGCTAACAGAGTGGCTAACAGAGAGGCTAACAGAGAGGCTAACAGAGAGGCTAACAGAGTGGCTAACAGAGAGGCTAACAGAGAGGCTAACAGAGTGGCTAACAGAGAGGCTAACAGAGTGGCTAACAGAGTGGCTAACAGAGTGGCTAACAGAGAGGCTAACAGAGAGGCTAACAGAGTGGCTAACAGAGAGGCTAACAGAGTGGCTAACAGAGTGGCTAACAGAGTGGCTAACAGAGAGGCTAACAGAGAGGCTAACAGAGAGGCTAACAGAGTGGCTAACAGAGTGGCCACTGGCTATAATGAATATAGACTAGAAAGGAGTTAGGAATCCTTCTTTATGGTCAGATAAAAAGTTAATAGTGATTTTAGATCAACTCACATTTAGCAGAGAAGAAGTCAAAGGCAGCTTAACGCTGGTCTCCCACGGTTACCTGTGTGTGTACAGGCGGCGGCGTCCGTCATCTCAATCGTATGTGGGACCAATAAGATCGCCTGGGCCCATGTGGACCGTGGGATGAACGTCCTAGAATGGCAGCAGATGGACTGTCCTCATTTCTTCAAAGGATCCTACATGGCTTCTTCATACCTGAGTGACGTGAGTCAGCAGCTCTTCAGACCACCTGACGGTTCTTCATCCGTCTGACTGGGAATCCATTTCCTTTTCTGCCCTCAGGTGTCCTCGGTGGTGTCGGCCCTCCCATCAGCAGATTTCTACCTGATAGAGAAGCCGTCCATCTCTGTGCAGAACACAGCTCTGTTTCCTGTCATGGCTCACATGAGGACAGTGGAGGCCATGCTGTTCGCTCTGCTGGAGCCCAGAGTCTCCCCACCGGAGCCCAATATTCCTCCCAGGTCAGAAAACTGCCTTCAGATACTTCTTTTAAACCGCAGTCCTCTAATGTGTCCATAGTAAACAATCCAAAAATCATTTAATCATAAAATAAACCCTAAATAGAATCCCTGCTCTGGGACATAAAGAAATATGGCGCCATCTGCTGGGAGGCCAGTGAAACGAGATGGTCCCATTAGCTGCAGCTGTTTCATGGTTGTCATGCTTCACGGTCATTCTAATGCTACGTTCACACCAGAAGCAGCAGGTTCACATGCAGAGTCCCTGGTTGACGCCCACAAGGCGCAGCAGCAGGAGCAGCGGCGCCTCATGAGCGTCTGAGGAGGTGGGAAAATGTAACTTTAGCAGCTGGACGCGCCTCATCAACCAATCAGAAGCTAATCTGGGATATGGCAGGGAGTCAGACGCAGCACTGCTGATGCAGAGCGCTATGATCACTCCTCTGAAACAGTTTATTAACGCCTAAATTAACTTCAAATGTAGAAACCTGCCGGCAGAATATGTTGGCTTTTATTATCCTGCTGCCTGCAGTTTGTAGCTAATTTCTATAGTAGATTGATCTCACATAGAGTCACTGACTGTTCTTTCTTTGGACCAACCAATGGAACCAGAGGCCCCCTGGATAAAACATTATCTGCATAAAGTTTTACTGCAAAGCACCTTTGGTGGAATCGTTTTCTGTTAGTTGTATCGACAGCCATGTTGATTCCCCCGCTCCTCTCCAGGGTCCTCAACATGATGAGGGTCGCCGTGGGACGCCACTTTGGCCTGATGGTGGGGGAGTCCAGGACCAGCGGCGCTCAGACGGTGCGGCAGCTGATGACGGAGTCGGTGACGCAGAAGTTTCCCCGGATAAACTTCCCCCAGGAGCTTCTGGCCAAATACAGGAACTCCTTCCAGCTGGGCAGCAGGAGAGGAGGGGAGGAGCTATGTGACGCGCTGCTGCAGGCCGTAGCGTTCTACGAGCTGCTCGCCCAGCCCTCCTGCTAGCTGCAGGATACCCACCTGCTTCCAGGCGCTTTGCTCCGCCTCCGGATGGCTTCAGGACACGTTTAAACTGAATATGTTAAAAATAGTTTTATTTACCATTATTTGCATAAACATGATTAAAGGCTGTAAAGTTCTGTTCGACTGATGAGGCTGAATAAAAGAACCAAGTTCAGAGGTTTTCCTGAAATCTCAGGCCAGGAAGTGGATGCTAGATAAGGAGAGTTCCAGATGTGCCGCATTCGAGCGCTCCCAGATGTGCCGCATTCGGGCGCTCCCAGATGTGCCGCATCCGGGCGCTGCCAGATGTGCTGCATTCGGGCGCTCCCAGATGTGCCGCATTCGGGCGCTCCCAGATGTGCCGCATCCGGGCGCTGCCAGATGTGCTGCATTCGGGCGCTCCCAGATGTGCTGCATCCGGGCGCTGCCAGATGTGCTGCATTCGGGCGCTCCCAGATGTGCTGCATTCGGGCGCTCCCAGATGTGCTGCATCCGGGCGCTCCCAGATGTGCTGCATTCGGGCGCTCCCAGATGTGCTGCATTCGGGCGCTCCCAGATGTGCCGCATTCGGGCGCTCCCAGATGTGCCGCATTCGGGCGCTCCCAGATGTGCCGCATTCGGGCGCTCCCAGATGTGCCGCATCCGGGCGCTCCCAGATGTGCTGCATTCGGGCGCTCCCAGATGTGCCGCATTCGGGCGCTCCCAGATGTGCCGCATTCGGGCGCTCCCAGATGTGCCGCATTCGGGCGCTCCCAGATGTGCCGCATTCGGGCGCTCCCAGATGTGCCGCATTCGGGCGCTCCCAGATGTGCTGCATCCGGGCGCTGCCAGATGTGCTGCATCCGGGCGCTGCCAGATGTGCTGCATCCGGGCGCTCCCAGATGTGCCGCATTCGGGCGCTCCCAGATGTGCCGCATTCGGGCGCTCCCAGATGTGCCGCATTCGGGCGCTCCCAGATGTGCCGCATTCGGGCGCTCCCAGATGTGCCGCATCCGGGCGCTCCCAGATGTGCCGCATCCGGGCGCTCCCAGATGTGCTGCATCCGGGCGCTGCCAGATGTGCTGCATTCGGGCGCTCCCAGATGTGCTGCATTCGGGCGCTCCCAGATGTGCTGCATTCGGGCGCTGCCAGATGTGATGCATCCGGGCGCTCCCAGATGTGCTGCATTCGGGCGCTCCCAGATGTGCCGCATCCGGGCGCTCCCAGATGTGATGCATCCGGGCGCTCCCAGATGTGCTGCATTCAGGCGCTTCCAGCACTGGAATGAAAAGGAATGAGAGTCGGATTGAAGCGGCGTCCTGCTGGCGGCTTAAAGACGTAGAAACCGTTAGTTTGGCGTCAGGCTGACCTCCACTGCTCCCCTCTGAGGCGCCCGGAGCGGCGGAGGAGCGGCAGGTAGTCGATGCAGACGGCGCGCCTGTTCCCCAGCAGGCTGAGAGCCGACCGAGCGACGGCGAGCCTCTGGGACACGCTGGGGGGGGGGGGGGGGGGGAGTTAGATGATGACAGGAAACGCTGCCTCTACTGTAAATAGATCAATAGATCAATCAGGAAGCTGATTGGCTCCTGCAGGCTCACCTTGATCCACCTGGGGGAGGCTGAGCTGTAAAGCACAAGTTACGTTGTTTAGGGCGGTTGCTTAGCAACAGCCTGTCCTGCAGCCCGCCCCACTGTTCGCCGCTCAGGTTTGCTCTCCAGCCGTGCGCTTCGCTCCACGCCTCGGCGAGCCTCCGCCAGCAGCGCCGACCCCCCAGACCTTCAGCTGCAGCCTGGATCTCCTGAAGCGCCTCCGGCTTCCTTCTCCCCCCCTCCTCCCGCGGCTCATCCGTCATGCCATCCTTTAAAGCCGCTCCCGTCCAAAGGAAAGCGGCGGCGGCCGGCGGCTGTGAGGCAGACGGACTGAGCAGCGCATCAATGTTCGACATGAGGTCATAGAAATCTGCCAGGCTCTCCAGAGCGCCCATCAGCGCCTCGGCTGCACGCTGCTCCCATGAGCTCCGCGCTTCAGAGCGAGTCTCGCCGAGCGTCGGCGCTCTCTGAGGTCTGTAGGTTGAATCTGAAGCCGGTTTGGCGGCTGGCGATGAAGCGGCGCGTCTCCGTCGGCTGAGTCTGGAGGGTCTGAAGCACGACGGTGACTCAGTGGACCTGATGGTGTGATTAAGGTGGAGGTCGGCTTCTGGGGGCCTCAGCTCCATCTGCACCTGGGGGCGGGATGGGGGGGCCGCCATGGAGAGCAGGAGCTCCAGGTTGGAATAGAGAAGAGGCTGATTTCTCCTCCAGCTCTCTGATAGGATGCTGAGAAACGTTTCAGAGCAGGACTCCAGCTGCAGCGGAACGCATCATCAACATGGCGTCACTGTGAGGAAAACTTCATCTGATCCCAGCAGGAAGAAAACGGAAACTTCTTACCTGGAGGAAGTTTAGCAGGACAGTCGGGGTTAGAGGGTGGAGCCCCAGCATGTGTGCAGAGCAGCCTGCCAGCTGAGGAGGAACCGCTGGGTCCAAACCGCCGCCTTCTGCCGGCGAGCCGCCGCCTGCCGGTGAGCTGCGGTCCACATCTGCAGAAAGAATCAGTGATTTAGGGAGAATAATAC
The DNA here is from genome assembly GCF_016077235.1 of Cyprinodon tularosa. Lineage (NCBI taxonomy): Eukaryota > Metazoa > Chordata > Actinopteri > Cyprinodontiformes > Cyprinodontidae > Cyprinodon > Cyprinodon tularosa. The sequence goes on along the minus strand of NW_024039735.1, from coordinate 286,414 downwards.
TTGGTATTCATCCAGAAAAACGTGGCTCAGAGTATTTTGTTTTAAAGATGCGATCAGACAGAGCTGCAGCATTCAGGACGCCTCCGACTCTTCAGGTTCTGCTGCTTAGATCTAGCCTGACGTAGTCCGACTCAATTCTAGTCAGAATGAGTCTGATGCTGCTCCATAGAGCTGTGATTATGGGGCGTGTTTCCAACGAACCAGGAAAAAAAATGCCTCTGCACTCAATTGGATAGACCTACAACCAATAAGAGCAACGGAGTGCGTGACGTATGTTAAGCGATGCATAGTTGTTGTGAACAAAAATCAAAGCGTGCAGTTGCACGCCTAGAATAAGAAGATGAGCCTTGATCGCGTTTCTCTGTTCCTCTTTTAAAATTAATTTGCTGTCGATATCTTCTAGAACAGACCTAATAGCAGAATCTACTCACCTCAACTCTCCAGCGGCAGCCATTGTTGTTGTCACCCAAGCGTGCTTTGGTCACGTGGTTGATTACGTTACTGTTGATCATCTGTCCATCATCGTATAAAGCCCGCCCTGACAATTTGATTGGATCGCCTGACAGTGGGCGATCATACTCGCGCTACTATGGAGCAGAGCCAGACCGAACTTCCCGACCTCAAACCTTGTGGGCGGGACTAAGTTCGGAATGGCACCCAGGCTAGCTTAGATCCGCCATCAGTTAGAAATATCTCTCATAGTTGAAGTTTACCAATGATGAAAATTACAGACCTCTGATTATTCAGTAGGAGAGCCTTCTGTCAGAGGCTGACTGAATACTTTTTGGCTCCGCTTGGATGTCCCCCCCCCACCCCACCCCTTTAGGGGGCTACACCCCCTATAAAGGACAGTCTCTGCTGTTTACCTCAGAACTTCCTGCTGCAGGTAGAAGAAGCAGGAAGTTTAGCGCTAATTAAACCTTCCTGGAGTCAATTAGCTTCTCCTTCTAGTCGCTTCTCTTTTCTCTGCGTCACATGGAACCATTTAAAATCAGCCGACAGTAATAAAGGTTAAGCCGACCTCCATGCTGAGGCGTCCGTCCTCTGCCGCCGTTCACCCAGAGCTGCAGCTGCAGCAGGCAGCGTCTGACGTCTCCGCCTGAGACTCTGACCAGGCTGCTGGCTTCATCTAAAGGCAGTCGCACGTTTTCAGCCAGACACACCAGCTGCAGGAAGCTGCACACGTTCAGCTTTAAAGGACAGAAGCTAGAGATGATTTATCCCGCAGTCAGAGTTCTCTCCTGCAGACATGCATGCTGGGAAAACGCGCCCAGTGACTCACAGCTGATGGCGACTTGAAAACGATTTGGTCCAGGTAACCATGGAAACTCTGTCTGAATGAGCGATCTGAGGAAAACGAGAATCTCAGCGTGAATTTAACTGCATCCAGACCAACAGTTTGAGCCCCATTCCCACAGCCTCCACTCCGGGTCCCTGAGCAAGACCCTTAACCTCACACTGCTCCCCGGGCGCCGCACAATGGCCGCCCACTGCTCCCCGAGGGGAGGGGTTACATGCAGAGAGGCAGTTTTTTCAGGGTGGAATTAATAAAACTATTTATTTTATATTTCAGTTTCTGACCAGATCCAAAGAATAAAACATGGCGGCTATGGGAAGCAAAGAGGGACATTTAGCAGGTTATTATTTATTGCAGCTGTCTACATTTAAATTATTTGGTTTAGTAAGAAATGTGTAATTATAATAATAAGCTAATAAATCTTTGGACATTTATTACATTTTTGTTTTAGTTCAGTTTTAAAGCTCAGCAGGAGGTGAAGATGGTTTCCATGGAGCTTTATTCCTAACCAGAAACTAAATGAAACTTACCAGCGGTTGTCAGGACGACCGGCCGTTTGGTGGTGGTCAGGAAAGCCTTAATGGCTGCCAGGAAACCCACGTCAGCCTCAAACACCACATCCACCTGTCAGAGCGGGACGCGTCAAATAAGAACCAACCATGGCTTCAAGTCATCCATAAAGCAACGTTTCACCTCCTCAAACAGGATGAGGGACATGGCCGCCGCCGGCCTCCCGCTGGGCGCCGCCGACCTCCCGCTGGGCGCCGCCGACCTCCCGCTGGGCGCCGCCGACCTCCCGCTGGGCGCCGCCGGCCTCCCGCTGGGCGCCGCCGCCGGCCTCCCGCTGGGCGCCGCCGACCTCCCGCTGGGCGCCGCCGACCTCCCGCTGGGCGCCGCCGACCTCCCGCTGGGCGCCGCCGACCTCCCGCTGGGCGCCGCCGACCTCCCGCTGGGCGCCGCCGACCTCCCGCTGGGCGCCGCCAACCTCCCGCTGGGCGCCGCCGGCCTCCCGCTGGGCGCCGACCTTCCAGCTTCCTCCATCTTTGGCTTTCTAGTCTGACCTGCTTCTCGCTTCGCCTTAAAGAAACACGCTAAAGTAACGGCGCTCGGCTTGGCTTTGACCTTACGACCTGAGGCGCTCCGAGCCGCACCTCTTATAGATTTAGGAAGTTTTACTTTTCCTGTAAAAACATAAAAACAGGAAGAAACACAGTTTGTAAAAGAAGTGGAAAACGTAGAAATGTTGAACGAAAAAGTGCTCATTTAATCATCACTTTATTACCAATATTTACTAAAATCACATCTAATATCAACTTTTATTCAAGTTGAACAGATTTATTCAAAGATGAAGCTAAACTCTCAGATTTCTGTAGAAAGGAAACTTTTACCGGCTTTTAGAAAAACAAGTTAATTCATCTTCCTTTGGATTTTAATGAAACCATCGGAAGGAAACGGGGTCAAAGTTCAGCTGAAAACCATCCAGAGCAATGCTAGGCTAACATTAGCTTAGCTTTGTGTTGTTTTTCACTTGCTAATGCCTCCCACCTGCTAATGCCTCCCACCTGCTAATGCCTCCCACCTGCTAATGCCTCCCACCTGCTAATGCCTCCCACCTGCTGAGGCCTCCCACCTGCTAATGCCTCCCACCTGCTAATGCCTCCCACCTGCTAATGCCTCCCACCTGCTAATGCCTCCCACCTGCTGAGGCCTCCCACCTGCTAATGCCTCCCACCTGCTAATGCCTCCCACCTGCTAATGCCTCCCACCTGCTAATGCCTCCCACCTGCTGAGGCCTCCCACCTGCTAATGCCTCCCACCTGCTAATGCCTCCCACCTGCTAATGCCTCCCACCTGCTAATGCCTCCCACCTGCTAATGCCTCCCACCTGCTAATGCCTCCCACCTGCTAATGCCTCCCACCTGCTAATGCCTCCCACCTGCTGAGGCCTCCCACCTGCTAATGCCTCCCACCTGCTGAGGCCTCCCACCTGCTAATGCCTCCCACCTGCTGAGGCCTCCCACCTGCTAATGCCTCCCACCTGCTGAGGCCTCCCACCTGCTAATGCCTCCCACCTGCTGAGGCCTCCCACCTGCTAATGCCTCCCACCTGCTGAGGCCTCCCACCTGCTAATGCCTCCCACCTGCTAATGCCTCCTACCTGCTAATGCCTCCCACCTGCTAATGCCTCCCACCTGCTGAGGCCTCCCACCTGCTAATGCCTCCCACCTGCTAATGCCTCCCACCTGCTGAGGCCTCCCACCTGCTAATGCCTCCCACCTGCTAATGCCTCCCACCTGCTGAGGCCTCCCACCTGCTAATGCCTCCCACCTGCTAATGCCTCCCACCTGCTAATGCCTCCCACCTGCTGAGGCCTCCCACCTGTTAATGCCTCCCACCTGCTAATGCCTCCCACCTGCTAATGCCTCCCACCTGCTAATGCCTCCCACCTGCTAATGCCTCCCACCTGCTAATGCCTCCCACCTGTTAATGCCTCCCACCTGTTAATGCCTCCCACCTGCTAATGCCTCCCACCTGCTAATGCCTCCCACCTGTTAATGCCTCCCACCTGCTAATGCCTCCCACCTGTTAATGCCTCCCACCTGCTAATGCCTCCCACCTGCTGAGGCCTCCCACCTGCTAATGCCTCCCACCTGCTAATGCCTCCCACCTGCTAATGCCTCCCACCTGCTAATACCTCCCACCTGCTAATGCCTCCCACCTGCTAATGCCTCCCACCTGCTAATGCCTCCCACCTGCCGAGGCCTCCCACCTGTTAATACCTCCCACCTGTTAATACCTCCCACCTGCTAATGCCTCCCACCTGCTAATGCCTCCCACCTGCTAATGCCTCCCACCTGCTAATGCCTCCCACCTGTTAATGCCTCCCACCTGCTAATGCCTCCCACCTGATAATGCCTCCCACCTGCTAATGCCTCCCACCTGCTAATGCCTCCCACCTGCTAATGCCTCCCACCTGCTAATGCCTCCCACCTGTTAATGCCTCCTACCTGCTGAGGCCTCTGGTTTAGGGGCGGAGCGGTCAGTGTTGAAGTTGTTGAAGTACGCCGGCTTCAGGGGATGGTCTCCTGGGATGTCCACCAGGTGAGACTGCGTGGCCTCCTTCAGCTGAGCCAGAACATGGCGCCCGCTGCGCTGAGAGGAACAGTTCACCTCAAACACCTGTGGTATAAGGAGGAGGGGGAGGGGCTAATAGATCCTATCAAGTTAAAGAGCAGCTCAGTTCTGTGTCATTCCTCCTCTGACCACCAGGGGCAGTAAACCACCTGGATCTGTCTCCTCGCGCTCCACGCAGGTCGGGGTTAAATGTGAACAAAGTGATACATGTGAGCCCCCCCCCCCAAGCTCTGACTGAGGCATGTCGGTCAGAGAGGACAGATTCATAGACGCCCGTCCAGGGGGGGCTAAACACTCACAGCTGGAACAGCTGAACGTAAAAGCCTGCCGCACTTTTCAGAGTTCTAAAGCCAAAGACAGTTTTCCCACCTTGAAGCCGAGCTGCTGAGCGCAGGCATAGACAGCGGCCGTCTTTCCCACCCCTGAGGGTCCCGTTAGCAGCATGGCCTTAGCCAGCGGCTCCTTTCCTACGCCGTCGCCCTGGAAGGCGCCACAGTCCCAGAAATCTGGACGCAGGAAATAAAAATGTTTACAACATAATTAAAAAAACATTAATTATCTCAAACTTTGAGGGAAAGAAAGAATTTTACCGTTTCCTTCCTCCATCCGCTGCTCCTCACCTTCAGCTCTTAGTTTCCATTTCTGCAACCAGCTGATCAAAAGGAGGAGACCCCCCCCCAGTGTTAGCTATAGGATGGAGGAATGAAGCCGTACCTGTGAGCCCCCCCCCCGCCCCCCGTACCTGTGCAGCTTGGTGACGGAGGCGGAGTTACCGATCACTTCACTGGAATGTTGAGGAAAATACTTGTTGGTCCAGAGATCTTCCTCCAGACGGACGCCTGGATAAAAGGAGGGAAACTGGTTCAGGTTTCCATCTAATCCGTGTTTAAATTCATCCTGAAACAAGTTTAACTTGAATGTTTATTTAAAACCAGAAAATAAAGCTGAACTGGAAAAGAAGCTGCTGAGCCGATCTTCTGCTTCTATAAAACCTGGAACTCAACGTTAATCCAGACATTTAGAGTTTAACAAGTTTCCTGGATGAGAAACAAAATGCAGCGGATTGTTTTTCACTTTTCTGGAACGTTGCTGCAGATTTTAGCTCTATTGGACGTCAGCAGGAGCAAGGAGGAGCTACAGCTGCTGCTCCTCCACCTGCAGGAGGAGCAGCTTTAGGAGGAGGAGCAGCTTTAGGAGGAGGAGCAGCTTTAGGAGGAGGAGCAGCTTTAGGAGCAGCTTTAGGAGGAGGAGCAGTTTTAGGAGCAGGAGCAGCTTTAGGAGCAGCTTTAGGAGCAGGAGCAGCTTTAGGAGGAGGAGCAGCTTTAGGAGCAGGAGCAGCTTTAGGAGGAGGAGCAGCTTTAGGAGGAGGAGGAGCAGCTTTAGGAGGAGGAGCAGCTTTAGGAGGAGGAGCAGTTTTAGGAGCAGGAGCAGCTTTAGGAGGAGGAGCAGCTTTAGGAGGAGGAGCAGCTTTAGGAGGAGGAGCAGTTTTAGGAGCAGGAGCAGCTTTAGGAGGAGGAGCAGCTTTAGGAACAGGAGCAGCTTTAGGAGCAGGAGCAGCTTTAGGAGCAGGAGCAGCTTTAGGAGGAGGAGCAGCTTTAGGAGGAGGAGCAGCTTTAGGAGGAGGAGGAGCAGCTTTAGGAGGAGGAGCAGCTTTAGGAGCAGGAGCAGCTTTAGGAGGAGGAGCAGCTTTAGGAGGAGGAGCAGCTTTAGGAGGAGGAGCAGCTTTAGGAGGAGGAGCAGCTTTAGGAACAGGAGCAGCTTTAGGAGCAGGAGCAGCTTTAGGAGCAGGAGCAGCTTTAGGAGGAGGAGCAGCTTTAGGAGGAGGAGCAGCTTTAGGAGGAGGAGGAGCAGCTTTAGGAGGAGGAGGAGCAGCTTTAGGAGGAGGAGCAGCTTTAGGAGGAGGAGCAGCTTTAGGAGGAGGAGCAGCTTTAGGAGGAGGAGGAGCAGCTTTAGGAGGAGGAGCAGCTTTAGGAGGAGGAGCAGCTTTAGGAGGAGGAGCAGCTTTAGGAGGAGGAGGAGCAGCTTTAGGAGGAGGAGCAGCTTTAGGAGCAGGAGCAGCTTTAGGAGGAGGAGCAGCTTTAGGAGGAGGAGCAGCTTTAGGAGGAGGAGGAGCAGCTTTAGGAGGAGGAGCAGCTTTAGGAGGAGGAGCAGCTTTAGGAGGAGGAGCAGCTTTAGGAGCAGGAGCAGCTTTAGGAGGAGGAGCAGCTTTAGGAGGAGGAGCAGTTTTAGGAGCAGGAGCAGCTTTAGGAGCAGGAGCAGCTTTAGGAGCAGGAGCAGCTTTAGGAGCAGGAGCAGTTTTAGGAGCAGGAGCAGCTTTAGGAGGAGGAGCAGCTTTAGGAGCAGGAGCAGCTTTAGGAGGAGGAGCAGCTTTAGGAGGAGGAGGAGCAGCTTTAGGAGGAGGAGCAGCTTTAGGAGGAGGAGCAGTTTTAGGAGGAGGAGCAGCTTTAGGAGGAGGAGCAGTTTTAGGAGCAGGAGCAGCTTTAGGAGCAGGAGCAGTTTTAGGAGCAGGAGCAGCTTTAGGAGCAGGAGCAGCTTTAGGAGCAGGAGCAGTTTTAGGAGCAGGAGCAGCTTTAGGAGGAGGAGCAGCTTTAGGAGCAGGAGCAGCTTTAGGAGGAGGAGCAGCTTTAGGAGCAGGAGCAGCTTTAGGAGCAGGAGCAGTTTTAGGAGCAGGAGCAGCTTTAGGAGGAGGAGCAGCTTTAGGAGGAGGAGCAGTTTTAGGAGCAGGAGCAGCTTTAGGAGGAGGAGCAGCTTTAGGAGGAGGAGCAGCTTTAGGAGGAGGAGGAGCAGCTTTAGGAGCAGCTTTAGGAGCAGGAGCAGCTTTAGGAGGAGGAGCAGTTTTAGGAGCAGGAGCAGCTTTAGGAGCAGCTTTAGGAGCAGGAGCAGCTTTAGGAGGAGGAGGAGCAGCTTTAGGAGGAGGAGCAGCTTTAGGAGGAGGAGCAGCTTTAGGAGCAGGAGCAGCTTTAGGAGGAGGAGCAGCTTTAGGAGGAGGAGGAGCTTTAGGAGCAGGAGCAGCTTTAGGAGGAGGAGCAGCTTTAGGAGGAGGAGGAGCAGCTTTAGGAGGAGGAGCAGCTTTAGGAGCAGGAGCAGTTTTAGGAGCAGGAGCAGCTTTAGGAGCAGGAGCAGCTTTAGGAGGAGGAGCAGCTTTAGGAGCAGGAGCAGCTTTAGGAGCAGGAGCAGCTTTAGGAGGAGGAGCAGCTTTAGGAGCAGGAGCAGCTTTAGGAGCAGGAGCAGCTTTAGGAGGAGGAGCAGCTTTAGGAGGAGGAGCAGCTTTAGGAGGAGGAGCAGCTTTAGGAGCAGGAGCAGCTTTAGGAGCAGGAGCAGCTTTAGGAGCAGGAGCAGCTTTAGGAGCAGGAGCAGCTTTAGGAGGAGGAGCAGCTTTAGGAGCAGGAGCAGCTTTAGGAGGAGGAGCAGCTTTAGGAGGAGGAGGAGCAGCTTTAGGAGGAGGAGGAGCAGCTTTAGGAGGAGGAGCAGCTTTAGGAGGAGGAGCAGCTTTAGGAGCAGGAGCAGCTTTAGGAGCAGGAGCAGCTTTAGGAGGAGGAGCAGCTTTAGGAGGAGGAGGAGCAGCTTTAGGAGGAGGAGCAGCTTTAGGAGCAGGAGCAGTTTTAGGAGCAGGAGCAGCTTTAGGAGGAGGAGCAGCTTTAGGAGCAGGAGCAGCTTTAGGAGCAGGAGCAGCTTTAGGAGCAGGAGCAGTTTTAGGAGCAGGAGCAGCTTTAGGAGCAGGAGCAGCTTTAGGAGCAGGAGCAGCTTTAGGAGGAGGAGCAGCTTTAGGAGCAGGAGCAGCTTTAGGAGCAGGAGCAGCTTTAGGAGCAGGAGCAGTTTTAGGAGCAGGAGCAGCTTTAGGAGCAGGAGCAGTTTTAGGAGCAGGAGCAGCTTTAGGAGGAGGAGCAGCTTTAGGAGCAGGAGCAGCTTTAGGAGGAGGAGCAGCTTTAGGAGCAGGAGCAGCTTTAGGAGCAGGAGCAGTTTTAGGAGCAGGAGCAGCTTTAGGAGGAGGAGCAGCTTTAGGAGGAGGAGCGGTTTTAGGAGCAGGAGCAGCTTTAGGAGGAGGAGCAGCTTTAGGAGGAGGAGCAGCTTTAGGAGGAGGAGGAGCAGCTTTAGGAGCAGCTTTAGGAGCAGGAGCAGCTTTAGGAGGAGGAGCAGTTTTAGGAGCAGGAGCAGCTTTAGGAGCAGCTTTAGGAGCAGGAGCAGCTTTAGGAGGAGGAGCAGTTTTAGGAGCAGGAGCAGCTTTAGGAGCAGCTTTAGGAGCAGGAGCAGCTTTAGGAGGAGGAGCAGCTTTAGGAGCAGGAGCAGCTTTAGGAGGAGGAGCAGCTTTAGGAGGAGGAGGAGCAGCTTTAGGAGGAGGAGCAGCTTTAGGAGGAGGAGCAGTTTTAGGAGCAGGAGCAGCTTTAGGAGGAGGAGCAGCTTTAGGAGGAGGAGCAGTTTTAGGAGCAGGAGCAGCTTTAGGAGCAGGAGCAGCTTTAGGAGCAGGAGCAGCTTTAGGAGCAGGAGCAGCTTTAGGAGGAGGAGCAGCTTTAGGAGCAGGAGCAGCTTTAGGAGGAGGAGCAGCTTTAGGAGGAGGAGCAGCTTTAGGAGGAGGAGGAGCAGCTTTAGGAGGAGGAGCAGCTTTAGGAGCAGGAGCAGCTTTAGGAGGAGGAGCAGCTTTAGGAGGAGGAGCAGCTTTAGGAGGAGGAGCAGCTTTAGGAGGAGGAGGAGCAGCTTTAGGAGGAGGAGCAGCTTTAGGAGCAGGAGCAGCTTTAGGAGGAGGAGCAGCTTTAGGAGCAGGAGCAGTTTTAGGAGCAGGAGCAGCTTTAGGAGGAGGAGCAGCTTTAGGAGCAGGAGCAGCTTTAGGAGGAGGAGCAGCTTTAGGAGGAGGAGGAGCAGCTTTAGGAGGAGGAGGAGCAGCTTTAGGAGGAGGAGCAGTTTTAGGAGCAGGAGCAGCTTTAGGAGGAGGAGCAGTTTTAGGAGCAGGAGCAGTTTTAGGAGCAGGAGCAGTTTTAGGAGCAGGAGCAGCTTTAGGAGGAGGAGCAGTTTTAGGAGCAGGAGCAGTTTTAGGAGCAGGAGCAGTTTTAGGAGCAGGAGCAGCTTTAGGAGGAGGAGCAGCTTTAGGAGCAGGAGCAGCTTTAGGAGGAGGAGCAGCTTTAGGAGGAGGAGGAGCAGCTTTAGGAGCAGGAGCAGTTTTAGGAGGAGGAGCAGCTTTAGGAGGAGGAGCAGTTTTAGGAGCAGGAGCAGCTTTAGGAGGAGGAGCAGTTTTAGGAGCAGGAGCAGTTTTAGGAGCAGGAGCAGCTTTAGGAGGAGGAGCAGCTTTAGGAGCAGGAGCAGCTTTAGGAGGAGGAGCAGCTTTAGGAGGAGGAGGAGCAGCTTTAGCAGGAGGAGCAGCTTTAGGAGCAGGAGCAGCTTTAGGAGCAGGAGCAGCTTTAGGAGCAGGAGCAGCTTTAGGAGCAGGAGCAGCTTTAGGAGGAGGAGCAGCTTTAGGAGCAGGAGCAGCTTTAGGAGGAGGAGCAGCTTTAGGAGGAGGAGGAGCAGCTTTAGGAGGAGGAGCAGCTTTAGGAGCAGGAGCAGCTTTAGGAGGAGGAGCAGCTTTAGGAGGAGGAGCAGCTTTAGGAGGAGGAGCAGCTTTAGGAGGAGGAGGAGCAGCTTTAGGAGGAGGAGCAGCTTTAGGAGGAGGAGCAGCTTTAGGAGGAGGAGGAGCAGCTTTAGGAGGAGGAGCAGCTTTAGGAGCAGGAGCAGCTTTAGGAGGAGGAGCAGCTTTAGGAGCAGGAGCAGCTTTAGGAGCAGGAGCAGCTTTAGGAGGAGGAGCAGCTTTAGGAGCAGGAGCAGCTTTAGGAGGAGGAGCAGCTTTAGGAGGAGGAGGAGCAGCTTTAGGAGCAGGAGCAGCTTTAGGAGGAGGAGCAGTTTTAGGAGCAGGAGCAGCTTTAGGAGGAGGAGCAGTTTTAGGAGCAGGAGCAGTTTTAGGAGCAGGAGCAGTTTTAGGAGCAGGAGCAGCTTTAGGAGGAGGAGCAGTTTTAGGAGCAGGAGCAGCTTTAGGAGGAGGAGCAGTTTTAGGAGCAGGAGCAGTTTTAGGAGCAGGAGCAGCTTTAGGAGGAGGAGCAGCTTTAGGAGCAGGAGCAGCTTTAGGAGGAGGAGCAGCTTTAGGAGGAGGAGGAGCAGCTTTAGGAGCAGGAGCAGCTTTAGGAGGAGGAGCAGCTTTAGGAGGAGGAGCAGTTTTAGGAGCAGGAGCAGCTTTAGGAGGAGGAGCAGTTTTAGGAGCAGGAGCAGTTTTAGGAGCAGGAGCAGCTTTAGGAGGAGGAGCAGTTTTAGGAGCAGGAGCAGTTTTAGGAGCAGGAGCAGTTTTAGGAGCAGGAGCAGCTTTAGGAGGAGGAGCAGTTTTAGGAGCAGGAGCAGCTTTAGGAGGAGGAGCAGTTTTAGGAGCAGGAGCAGTTTTAGGAGCAGGAGCAGCTTTAGGAGGAGGAGCAGCTTTAGGAGCAGGAGCAGCTTTAGGAGGAGGAGCAGCTTTAGGAGGAGGAGGAGCAGCTTTAGGAGCAGGAGCAGTTTTAGGAGGAGGAGCAGCTTTAGGAGGAGGAGCAGTTTTAGGAGCAGGAGCAGCTTTAGGAGGAGGAGCAGTTTTAGGAGCAGGAGCAGTTTTAGGAGCAGGAGCAGCTTTAGGAGGAGGAGCAGCTTTAGGAGCAGGAGCAGCTTTAGGAGGAGGAGCAGCTTTAGGAGGAGGAGGAGCAGCTTTAGGAGGAGGAGCAGCTTTAGGAGGAGGAGCAGTTTTAGGAGCAGGAGCAGCTTTAGGAGCAGGAGCAGCTTTAGGAGCAGGAGCAGCTTTAGGAGCAGGAGCAGTTTTAGGAGCAGGAGCAGCTTTAGGAGGAGGAGCAGCTTTAGGAGGAGGAGCAGCTTTAGGAGCAGGAGCAGTTTTAGGAGCAGGAGCAGCTTTAGGAGGAGGAGCAGTTTTAGGAGCAGGAGCAGCTTTAGGAGGAGGAGCAGTTTTAGGAGCAGGAGCAGTTTTAGGAGCAGGAGCAGCTTTAGGAGGAGGAGCAGCTTTAGGAGCAGGAGCAGCTTTAGGAGGAGGAGCAGCTTTAGGAGGAGGAGGAGCAGCTTTAGGAGGAGGAGCAGCTTTAGGAGGAGGAGCAGTTTTAGGAGCAGGAGCAGCTTTAGGAGCAGGAGCAGCTTTAGGAGCAGGAGCAGCTTTAGGAGCAGGAGCAGTTTTAGGAGGAGGAGCAGCTTTAGGAGCAGGAGCAGCTTTAGGAGGAGGAGCAGCTTTAGGAGGAGGAGCAGCTTTAGGAGCAGGAGCAGCTTTAGGAGCAGGAGCAGTTTTAGGAGCAGGAGCAGCTTTAGGAGGAGGAGCAGCTTTAGGAGCAGGAGCAGCTTTAGGAGGAGGAGCAGCTTTAGGAGGAGGAGGAGCAGCTTTAGGAGGAGGAGCAGCTTTAGGAGGAGGAGCAGTTTTAGGAGCAGGAGCAGCTTTAGGAGCAGGAGCAGCTTTAGGAGCAGGAGCAGCTTTAGGAGCAGGAGCAGCTTTAGGAGGAGGAGCAGCTTTAGGAGCAGGAGCAGCTTTAGGAGGAGGAGCAGCTTTAGGAGGAGGAGCAGTTTTAGGAGCAGGAGCAGGAGGAGGAGCAGCTTTAGGAGGAGGAGGAGCAGCTTTAGGAGGAGGAGCAGCTTTAGGAGGAGGAGCAGCTTTAGGAGGAGGAGCAGCTTTAGGAGGAGGAGCAGCTTTAGGAGGAGGAGCAGCTTTAGGAGCAGGAGCAGCTTTAGGAGCAGGAGCAGCTTTAGGAGGAGGAGCAGCTTTAGGAGGAGGAGCAGTTTTAGGAGCAGGAGCAGCTTTAGGAGGAGGAGGAGCAGCTTTAGGAGGAGGAGGAGCAGCTTTAGGAGGAGGAGCAGTTTTAGGAGCAGGAGCAGCTTTAGGAGCAGGAGCAGCTTTAGGAGGAGGAGCAGCTTTAGGAGGAGGAGCAGCTTTAGGAGGAGGAGCAGTTTTAGGAGCAGGAGCAGCTTTAGGAGCAGGAGCAGCTTTAGGAGGAGGAGCAGCTTTAGGAGGAGGAGCAGCTTTAGGAGGAGGAGCAGTTTTAGGAGCAGGAGCAGCTTTAGGAGGAGGAGCAGCTTTAGGAGGAGGAGCAGCTTTAGGAGGAGGAGCAGCTTTAGGAGCAGGAGCAGCTTTAGGAGGAGGAGCAGCTTTAGGAGGAGGAGCAGCTTTAGGAGGAGGAGCAGCTTTAGGAGGAGGAGCAGCTTTAGGAGGAGGAGCAGCTTTAGGAGGAGGAGCAGCTTTAGGAGGAACACGTTTAGAAACACATCTGATGTTACAGATTATCATCTGAACATCCAAACGCAGATGCTGCTTCCAATCTGAAGCATATGAACAAGCACGGCGGTGGAGGAATGATGATTTGGGCTTGACCCTACAATAAACCTTAAAAAGGAAATCTCAGACAGAAGCGGCTACAATAGAATAGAATAGAATAGAACAGAATAGAAACCCCTTTATTGTCCCATAATGGGGAAATTCTGGTGTTTTCAGCAGCAAAAAGATTAAATGTGGAGCTTAGAAAAATGTCTAAGAATAAAACAATAGTGAAAAGTTAAAAGATAAACAATAAAATCCTGTAAAGTGTTTTAACGATATAAAACTGGAGAATAAATAACCAATAAACAGCTATGGACATTTTACAGTAAATAGAAAATAGGAGCAACATCAGAGATGAAAGCAGCAGGTTATTGAACTGACTGAGGTAGAAACTCAGTAACTGATGGCGTTTCCTCTGCGCTACTTCTCCACTTCCTGTCTGACATGGAACCGAGTCCGGACTCGGCCTCCAATCACAGGTCACTTCTGCTGCTCTTCTTCTCTCCTTTACAGACAATAGAAACCAATAAAAGTGAACCTCACCTGCAGAAGCTGGATCCTGAAGCTCATCACTGGTTTTCTTCAGCAAAGACTGGAAAACTGTTGGTACTGGAAAACCTGGGTTGGATTGTTGGATTTCTTCCAGGAGGAGGTCCAGATGTGAGGATGGTAGTCTGGCCCTCCGGCGCCTGCATGGCACCGCAGCCTCATGTTTACCTGTCAGGTGGAGGTCCAGATGTGAGGATGGTAGTCTGGCCCTCCGGCGCCTGCATGGCACCGCAGCCTCATGTTTACCTGTCAGGTGGAGGTCCAGATGTGAGGATGGTAGTCTGGCCCTCCGGCGCCTGCATGGCACCGCAGCCTCATGTTTACCTGTCAGGTGGAGGTCCAGATGTGAGGATGGTAGTCTGGCCCTCCGGCGCCTGCATGGCACCGCAGCCTCATGTTTACCTGTCAGGTGGGATCCTGAATGGTGACTTTTCACTTTCTGAGGAAGAGGTTTGTTTTCAGTCGGATCAGAGCCTCCCTCACAGCTCCCTTTACCCCCCCTCTGGAGGTTGGTGGGGGAGAAAATGGGAGCTATTTTAGAGCCAGTGCTGGGTGCTCTCCCCCCCTCCCCGATGGGAGGAGCAGCGAGGCTTTCCTTCCAGGTCTCCCCCTCAGAGCAGCAGCCTGGCAGCAGCTGATCTGCCTGTTTGGCGCCTTTTTGCCGTTTCAGTTTGTTTCGCTTCATCTGAGCAACATCACACTCTGCACTCTGCTGCCATTTTGGATTTGGCGCTCGGCTGTGACGCACAGTGACAGCGTCAAACTGTGCGACGTAAACCAAACTGGTAGACCAGCTGACTCCTTTAGATGGTCTCCTATTGGCCCAAAGTTCAGCTCGATATGTTCGATAAGCTCATTGATAATATAATGATTCCATTCATTTAAAGCCGGAGAGAAGCTCTAGGAGGAGGTCACGTGGGACCAAAGATCGTCTATTCTTCTTCTTCTTCTTCTATTGAGTTTTCTGGCAGTTTGCATCCTGTGTGCATTACCGCCATCAACTGGACGGAGATGTAATTCAGAAATATAATGCCTATATATCTTTATATCTTCATGAAACTAAATTCTATCTATACTTACACACACGCACATACACACACTAAATTCTCCCAGCTAATTCTGTATCTTTTAAATATTTAATAAGTGCTTTAATTATCTTATCTGATTGATGCTTCCCTAATAAATCAGCCATCTTTACTGAACTCCCCATTACCCTTTCCAGTTCTTTCCTCTCTTTTATATATTTGCTACAATAGATCAACACATGTTCTAAGATCGTCTATTGCGGAAGGGATGAGACATTAGAAAGTCTTTTCTAATAGTTAAATTAATCACTGTTATTAATAATAATACTTTGGACTGGTAATGCACTTTATATTTATACAAATCCCAAAGTGCTATTTACTAAAACAGGTTAGTCCTAAATGAAAAAACTTGGGGACAAAAAATAAAATCAAAGACAATAAGTAAAAAAAATATAAAATAAAATAAAGAAATTGGGGAAATAGTTCAATTAAAAGCTCTACTAAAAAGTGGATTTTAAGGTCATGTTTAAAAGCACCTGTGGGGCCCTCAGGGGGCCCGGGTTCCCCAGAAAGCCCCACCCACCTTTATTATTCAGGAATCCATTACTAATAATACTGTAATTTTATTTGCTTTTTTCCAAATACAATTTTAAAATAAAGATTTAAAAACCAACCCAGTGGATCACAGCTCCCTGACATCCAAGGCTGCTTTCACCCCTGGCTGAGGCCCCCGTTCTGACTGAAGCCAGAGTACCTGGAGAGAAACCTACGGATACAGAAAATCCTCCCACTGATGATCAGGTTCATTATTCTTTAACACAAACATAAAAGAAAAAAATGTCTTTCTGCAAGACTTGTGTATAAATTTATAAATAATAATGTTGGATTTTAAGCAAAAGAAAGTTAAACTAATTGTTGGTCGTCATGGAGACGGATTCAGACTCACCTTTAGTAGCGTTTTAAACAGAGAAGCAGGTTGGACGGAGCGTCGGCCTAATTTATAGAGATTAGAGGAGTCATCATTTAATCAACCAGATCTACATAGATCGCTCTCATTCAGTAGAAATGTTCAAACTGACAACAGGTTCAGTCGCATAACGAGTTACAGAATAAAGGAGATAAAAGGCTTCGTATTGAATCTAGTTTTATAGATCCTTTACCAACTTTATAAGCCCTGATATGATGTTCATCACTGCCAACTAAATGAAGTAATACAGCCACTCTGTGTCTTAGTTCTATCTCACCGTTAACCACTTTATTGAACGACATGATCCACCCCCCCCCCCAAACACACACACACACACTTTCATTTATTATTTATTTCTTATGACTCCAAAACTAGAAAAGCTTCTTTAACATTAAAAATCCCATAAAAGGGAAAATAGCAGCTTAACTTGATTAGATTTCAGAGTTAATGATGTTTTTCTCAGACGCTGATCTGATCTTTGAGTTTGTTCATAAAGCGGAAGCTTTCGGCACTTTTAGTTCAGGAACATCAAATCATGTTTTATGCAAATCAACAGGATGATTTTAGGCACCAAGCTGCATTAATGCACATTAGTTAGCAAGAAGACACGCTTGGTTTTCTGGCATCTTCACTATAACTTGGGGGAAGTGACGTCTGCGGATCCTGCTGACGGCGAGAGCGCTTTGTTCTGCAGGAACTCGGACACCAGCGGCGCCACCACTTCAGGATTGTTTAGGTGGACGTGATGATCACCTGGAACCTTCACCACCGTGTTCTGAAACAGAAGAACAAACGTTGGAGGAACGGCTTTGATCCAAACACCTGAAGTCAGCAAGGAGAGGAACCTCTGAATAGTGCTGGCAGTTAGGAAGCAGCAGCACCGAGGCAGCCAACATGGCGGCCTCCTGACCTCCCTAGCCTTGGCTACCAGCTATACGGTTACCCACAATGCACTGCGTGGCAGACCGTTTTTCCATGTTGTTTTCTAAAATAACGACACATTTCTCAGCTGCTCTTAACGAGTCTGATCTCCATTTTTCCCACAGGCTGCAGAGCCACGTGTTCAAGTGACAGAAAAAATTAGACTTATGACTTTTTAGCAAAGCTTTTTAATTAACGGAGGAAAAATAAAATCTTCCCAGTTTGGTGGCAACAATGAGCTCTATGCACAATCCTCCGCTTCCTGAGCAGAACAGCTCTTTGGTTCCCAGTCTTCTTCTAATGAATGAACTGATGAATCCAGGTGTGCGCAGCTCAGTAACCATGGCAACACACACCTGGGTTCATCCAGTGATGGAGACAGAGCTGCTCTGTTCAGGAAGTGGTGGAGTTTTCCATTTCCCAGGATCTCGCTAACATAACCTGTGGCGTTAAAAGTTGTCAAACTGATCCTGAACTCGGTCCATAAAGCTGATTTTTATGTGTAAAGCTGCAGAAACCCCATTTTAAGCACATTTTCCTCCCATGTCTGTTGGAATAAACATTTTAGCAACCTGCTGCCAAAACGTCTCTGAAGCGTCGTTTGAACTTCGGCTGATTTCCATCGAGCTTCACTAACGAGGAATCACCCAATTAAGCTCAACGCTAACCACAGTTAGCATCTGATCGGTGCTAAAAGACATTTTCTCTGTTTGGAGAGAACAGAGAAAACAGACTGGAGTGTTAAAAGCTGAACCCATATCTCAGCTTTTATCAAACTTTCTGTCAAAGAAAGGAATTTGTTCTGATTTAGATGTTAGAGGTAAGAAAGGTTTGTCTGCGGACTCAGCAGAGACATCGTTCCATTTCAGGAGCTGGTTTGTAGTTAAACTAACTGCCTTCATCGTCATCAGTGCCTCTAATTAGATGTTTGCTTTGGTGTTTATTGATCCGCAAAATCGTTGGTCAAAAAATAAAAATGAAGTTATCAGATTTCTTAAATTACTGTTGAAACAAACAAACATGCAGAGCACACCAGTAAAGACTGGGAAGCAAAGCTCTGGTCTGACTGGGAAGGAGGAATGGACTCACATTTCTATCCCTGTAGGCCTGAAGAAGAGTCGATGTAAATTTCTTCTTGTCACCGTCTGTAAATATTTTCTCAAATCCACCTTCTGCTCTGTTGGAAGAAATAAAGCAAATCATTCAGTGTGATGCATTCAGGGGGAATCGGACAAACGGAACAACAGCTCACAGAACAACAAGGACAGAAGCTTCAATCTTGGACTGCAGCTCCAGACTCTGTTCCAGACTGAGGCGAGAAATGTTCTTCTAAAAAGGAAAGAAACACAGAAAACAGAAGTTACTGAACGGCCAGCAGCCACAGACAGACCACTAGCCACAGACAGACCACTAGCCACAGGTAGACCGCTGGCCACAGGTAGACCACTGGCCACAGGTAGACCACTAGCCACAGGTAGACCACTAGCCACAGGTAGACCGCTAGCCACAGGTAGACCGCTAGCCACAGGTAGACCGCTAGCCACAGGTAGACCACTAGCCACAGGTAAACCGCTAGCCACAGGTAGACCGCTGGCCGTAGACAGACCGCTAGCCACAGGTAGACCGCTGGCCACAGGTAAACCGCTAGCCACAGGTAGACCGCTGGCCGTAGACAGACAGCTAGCCACAGGTAGACCGCTGGCCACAGGTAAACCGCTAGCCACAGGTAGACCGCTGGCCACAGGTAGACCGCTAGCCACAGACAGACCGCTAGCCACAGGTAGACCACTAGCCACAGGTAGACCACTAGCCACAGGTAGACCGCTGGCCACAGGTAGACCACTGGCCACAGGTAGACCGCTGGCCACAGGTAGACCGCTAGCCACAGACAGACCGCTAGCCACAGGTAGACCACTAGCCACAGGTAGACCACTAGCCACAGGTAGACCGCTGGCCACAGGCAGACCGCTGGCCACAAGTAGACCGCTGGCCACAGGTAGACCGCTGGCCACAGGTAGACCGCTGGCCACAGGTAGACCACTGGCCACAGGTAGACCGCTGGCCACAGGTAGACCACTGGCCACAGGTAGACCACTGGCCACAGGTAGACCGCTGGCCACAAGTAGACCGCTGGCCACAGGTAGACCGCTGGCCACAGGTAGACCGCTAGCCACAGGTAGACCGCTGGCCACAGGTAGACCGCTGGCCACAGGTAGACCGCTAGCCACAGGCAGACCGCTGGCCACAGGTAGACCGCTGGCCACAGGCAGACCGCTGGCCACAGGCAGACCGCTGGCCACAGGTAGACCGCTGGCCACAGGTAGACCGCTGGCCACAGGTAGACCGCTGGCCACAGGTAGACCGCTGGCCACAGGTAGACCACTAGCCATAGGTAGACAACTAGCCACAGACAGACCGCTGGCCACAGGTAGACCACTAGCCACAGGTAGACCACTAGCCATAGGTAGACAACTAGCCACAGACAGACCGCTGGCCACAGGTAGACCACTAGCCACAGGTAGACCACTAGCCATAGGTAGACAACTAGCCACAGACAGACCGCTGGCCACAGGTAGACCACTAGCCACAGGTAGACCGCTGGCCACAGGTAGACCACTGGCCACAGGCAGACCGCTGGCCACAGGTAGACCGCTGGCCACAGGTAGACCGCTAGCCACAGGTAGACCGCTGGCCGTAGACAGACCGCTGGCCACAGGTAGACCGCTGGCCACAGGTAGACCACTAGCCACAGGTAGACCGCTGGCCACAG
The DNA here is from genome assembly GCF_016077235.1 of Cyprinodon tularosa. Taxonomy (NCBI): domain Eukaryota; kingdom Metazoa; phylum Chordata; class Actinopteri; order Cyprinodontiformes; family Cyprinodontidae; genus Cyprinodon; species Cyprinodon tularosa. The sequence continues at coordinate 267,464 of NW_024039735.1, read as the reverse complement.
GCAGACCGCTGGCCACAGGTAGACCACTGGCCACAGGTAGACCACTGGCCACAGGTAGACCGCTGGCCACAGGTAGACCACTAGCCACAGGTAGACCACTGGCCACAGGTAGACCACTAGCCACTGGTAGACCGCTGGCCACAGGTAGACCGCTGGCCACAAGTAGACCGCTGGCCACAGGTAGACCGCTAGCCACAGGTAGACCACTAGCCACAGGTAGACCACTAGCCACAGGTAGACCACTAGCCACAGGTAGACCACTAGCCACAGGTAGACCGCTGGCCACAGGTAGACCACTAGCCACAGGTAGACCGCTGGCCATAGGTAGACAACTAGCCACAGGTAGACCACTAGCCACAGGTAGACCACTAGCCACAGGTAGACCGCTGGCCACAGGTAGACAACTAGCCACAGGTAGACCGCTGGCCATAGGTAGACAACTAGCCACAGACAGACCGCTGGCCACAGGTAGACCGCTGGCCACAGGTAGACCGCTAGCCACAGGTAGACCACTAGCCACAGGTAGACCGCTGGCCACAGGTAGACCACTAGCCATAGGTAGACAACTAGCCACAGACAGACCGCTGGCCACAGGTAGACCACTAGCCACAGGTAGACCACTAGCCATAGGTAGACAACTAGCCACAGACAGACCGCTGGCCACAGGTAGACCACTAGCCACAGGTAGACCGCTAGCCACAGGTAGACCACTAGCCACAGGTAGACCGCTAGCCACAGGTAGACCACTGGCCACAGGTAGACCTCTGGCCACAGGTAGACCACTGGCCACAGGTAGACAACTAGCCATAGGTAGACAACTAGCCATAGGTAGACAACTAGCCACAGACAGACCGCTAGCCACAGGTAGACCACTGGCCACAGGTAGACCACTGGCCATAGGTAGACAACTAGCCACAGACAGACCGCTGGCCACAGGTAGACAACTAGCCATAGGTAGACAACTAGCCATAGGTAGACAACTAGCCACAGACAGACCGCTAGCCACAGGTAGACCACTGGCCACAGGTAGACCACTAGCCATAGGTAGACAACTAGCCATAGATAGACAACTAGCCACAGACAGACCGCTAGCCACAGGTAGACCACTGGCCACAGGTAGACCACTGGCCATAGGTAGACAACTAGCCACAGACAGACCGCTGGCCACAGGTAGACAACTAGCCATAGGTAGACAACTAGCCATAGGTAGACAACTAGCCACAGACAGACCGCTAGCCACAGGTAGACCACTGGCCACAGGTAGACCACTAGCCATAGGTAGACAACTAGCCATAGGTAGACAACTAGCCACAGATAGACCGCTAGCCACAGGTAGACCACTGGCCACAGGTAGACCACTGGCCACAGGTAGACAACTAGCCACAGACAGACCGCTGGCCACAGGTAGACAACTAGCCATAGGTAGACAACTAGCCATAGGTAGACAACTAGCCACAGACAGACCGCTAGCCACAGGTAGACCACTGGCCACAGGTAGACCACTAGCCATAGGTAGACAACTAGCCATAGGTAGACAACTAGCCACAGACAGACCGCTAGCCACAGGTAGACCACTGGCCACAGGTAGACCACTGGCCATAGGTAGACAACTAGCCACAGACAGACCGCTGGCCACAGGTAGACCACTGGCCACAGGTAGACCACTGGCCACAGGTAGACCACTGGCCATAGGTAGACAACTAGCCACAGACAGACCGCTGGCCACAAGTAGACCGCTGGCCACAGGTAGACCGCTAGCCACAGGTAGACCGCTGGCCACAGGTAGACCACTAGCCACAGGTAGACCGCTAGCCACAGGTAGACCGCTAGCCACAGGTAGACCGCTGGCCACAGGTAGACCACTAGCCACAGGTAGACCACTAGCCACAGGTAGACCACTAGCCACAGACAGACCGCTGGCCACAGGTAGACCGCTAGCCACAGGTAGACCGCTAGCCACAGGTAGACCGCTAGCCACAGGTAGACCGCTGGCCACAGGTAGACCGCTGGCCACAGGCAGACCACTAGCCACAGGTAGACCGCTAGCCACAGGTAGACCGCTGGCCACAGGTAGACCACTAGCCACAGGTAGACCACTAGCCACAGGTAGACCACTAGCCACAGGTAGACCGCTGGCCACAGGTAGACCACTAGCCACAGGTAGACCACTAGCCACAGGTAGACCACTAGCCACAGGTAGACCGCTGGCCACAGGTAGACCGCTAGCCACAGGTAGACCGCTAGCCACAGACAGACCGCTGGCCACAGGTAGACCGCTGGCCACAGGTAGACCGCTAGCCACAGACAGACCGCTGGCCACAGGTAGACCGCTAGCCACAGGTAGACCGCTAGCCACAGGTAGACCCTAGCCACAGACAGACCGCTGGCCACAGGTAGACCGCTGGCCACAGGTAGACCGCTGGCCACAGGTAGACCGCTAGCCACAGGTAGACCACTAGCCATAGGCAGACCACTAGCCACATGCAGACCGCTGGTCGTAGACAGACCGCTGGCCATAGGTAGACCACTAGCCACAGGTAGACCACTAGCCACAGGTAGACCACTAGCCAACAGACCGCTGGCCAAAGGCAGACCGCTGGCCGTAGACAGACCGCTTGCCGTAGACAGACCGCTTGCCGTAGGCAGACCGCTGGCCATAGGCAGACCGCTTGCCGTAGGCAGACAGCTGGCCATAGGCAGACTGCTGGCCATAGGCAGACCGCTGGCCATAGGCAGACTGACTGCTGACCATAGGCAGACCGCTGGCCATTGCAGACCGCTGGCCATAGGCAGAGTGACTGCTGGCCATAGACAGACCGCTGGCCATTGCAGACCGCTGGCCATAGGCAGAGTGACTGCTGGCCATAGACAGACCGCTGGCCATTGCAGACCGCTGGCCATAGACAGACCGCTGGCCATAGGCAGACCGCTGGCCATAGGCAGACCGCTGGCCATAGGCAGACTGACTGCTGACCATAGGCAGACTGACTGCTGACCATAGACAGACCGCTGGCCATAGGCAGAGTGACTGCTGGCCATAGGCAGACTGACTGCTGGCCATAGGCAGACCGCTGGCCATAGGCAGAGTGACTGCTGGCCATAGGCAGACCGCTGGCCATAGGCAGACCGCTGGTCATAGGCAGACTGACTTTTTGGCCATAGGCAAACCGCTGGCCATAGGCAGACTGACTGCTGGCCATAGGCAGACCGCTGGCCATAGGCAGACCGCTGGCCATAGGCAGACTGACTGCTGGCCATAGGCAGACCGCTGGCCATAGGCAGACTGACTGCTGACCATAGGCAGACCGCTGGCCATTGCAGACTGCTGGCCATAGGCAGAGTGACTGCTGGCCATAGACAGACCGCTGGCCATTGCAGACCGCTGGCCATAGGCAGAGTGACTGCTGGCCATACAGACCGCTGGCCATTGCAGACCGCTGGCCATAGACAGACCGCTGGCCATTGCAGACCGCTGGCCATAGGCAGAGTGACTGCTGGCCATAGACAGACCGCTGGCCATTGCAGACCGCTGGCCATAGACAGACCGCTGGCCATAGGCAGACCGCTGGCCATAGGCAGACCGCTGGCCATAGGCAGACTGACTGCTGGCCATAGACAGACCGCTGGCCATTGCAGACCGCTGGCCATAGGCAGAGTGACTGCTGGCCATAGGCAGACCGCTGGCCATAGGCAGACTGACTGCTGGCCATAGACAGACCGCTGGCCATTGCAGACCGCTGGCCATAGGCAGAGTGACTGCTGGCCATAGGCAGACCGCTGGCCATAGGCAGACTGACTGCTGGCCATAGACAGACCGCTGGCCATTGCAGACCGCTGGCCATAGGCAGACTGACTGCTGGCCATAGACAGACCGCTGGCCATTGCAGACCGCTGGCCATAGGCAGAGTGACTGCTGGCCATAGACAAAGGTGTCAAGTAACAAAGTACAAATACTTCATTACTGTACTTAAGTACACTTTTAGGTATCTCTACTTTACTCCATTGCTTACTTTTCTTCCTACTTCTGACTTCTACTCATTTTCACACCAGTATCTGTTCTTTCTATTCCTTACATTTTTAAATCAATCGTTCCTCGTTCCTCTTGGCTTCGGTTTAATGTTTATAAATCTTTATTTCCCGTCATGTGCTCCATCCAATGCAGATGATTGGCTCCACCCACATCTAGTGAAAACTAGTGTGATTGGATGAGTCATAGAACGCAAACACTCATTGGTTAGCTAAAGGAAATCATCAGAAGCCAGCAGGTGTTCTTCAAACTGCTAACGTGAATTGTCTATGCCATGCTACAATGTGGGATTCAGAAAAAGATGTTGAAATGTCTGAAAGGTCGGACACAGGCGAGAGCGTATCGGGAGACGGAGACCAACCAGACCTCCCTCATCCTTGGCCCTATCTCAGAGGATTATAGAAATAGAGCTTTCAGTTCATATAGCGGCATCTGGCTGTTTTTATTAAAGGTTACTTTATACTTTTATACTTTAAGTAGTTTGTGGAGCACATACTTTTTCACTTTTACTTTAGTAAAGAGGTCAAGTTGATACTTTAACTTTTACCAGAGTGTTTTTAAACTGCAGGATCTAAACTTCTACTGAAGTAACAAATGTGTGAACTTTTGACCCTGCTGGCCACAGACAGACTGCTGGCCATAGACAGACTGCTGGCCATAGGCAGACCGCTGGCCATTGCAGACCGCTGGCCATAGGCAGAGTGACTGCTGGCCATAGGCAGACCGCTGGCCATTGCAGACCGCTGGCCATAGGCAGAGTGACTGCTGGCCATAGGCAGACCGCTGGCCATTGCAGACCGCTGGCCATAGGCAGAGTGACTGCTGGCCACAGGCAGACCGCTGGCCATTGCAGACCGCTGGCCATAGGCAGAGTGACTGCTGGCCATAGACAGACCGCTGGCCACTGCAGACCGCTGGCTATAGACAGACCGCTGGCCATTGCAGACCGCTGGCCATAGACAGACCGCTGGCCATAGACAGACCGCTGGCCATTGCAGACCGCTGGCCATAGGCAGACCGCTGGCCATAGGCAGACTGACTGCTGGCCATAGACAGACCGCTGGCCATTGCAGACCGCTGGCCATAGGCAGAGTGACTGCTGGCCATAGACAAAGGTGTCAAGTAACAAAGTACAAATACTTCCTTACTGTACTTGAGTAAACTTTTAGGTATCTATACTTTACTCCATTACTTATTTTTCTTCCTACTTCTGACTTCTACTCATTTTCACACCAGTATCTGTTCTTTCTATTCCTTACATTTTTAAATCAATCGTTCCTCGTTCCTCTTGGCTTCGGTTTAATGTTTATAAATCTTTATTTCCCGTCATGTGCTCCATCCAATGCAGATGATTGGCTCCACCCACATCTAGTGAAAACTAGTGTGATTGGATGAGTCATAGAACGCAAACACTCATTGGTTAGCTAAAGGAAATCATCAGAAGCCAGCAGGTGTTCTTCAAACTGCTAACGTGAATTGTCTATGCCATGCTACAATGTGGGATTCAGAAAAAGATGTTGAAATGTCTGAAAGGTCGGACACAGGCGAGAGCGTATCGGGAGACGGAGACCAACAAGACCTCCCTCATCCTCGGCCCTATCTCAGAGGATTTATAGAAATAGAGCTTTCAGTTCATATAGCGGCATCTGGCTGTTTTTATTAAAGGTTACTTTATACTTTTATACTTTAAGTAGTTTGTGGAGCGCATACTTTTTCACTTTTACTTTAGTAAAGAGGTCAAGTTGATACTTTAACTTTTACCAGAGTGTTTTTAAACTGCAGGATCTAAACTTCTACTGAAGTAACAAATGTGTGAACTTTTGACCCTGCTGGCCACAGACAGACTGCTGGCCATAGACAGACTGCTGGCCATAGACAGCTGGCCATAGACAGACCGCTGGCCATAGACAGACTGCTGGCCATAGACAGACTGCTGGCCATAGGCAGACCGCTGGCCATTGCAGACCGCTGGCCATAGGCAGAGTGACTGCTGGCCATAGGCAGACCGCTGGCCATTGCAGACCGCTGGCCATAGGCAGAGTGACTGCTGGCCATAGGCAGACCGCTGGCCATTGCAGACCGCTGGCCATAGACAGAGTGACTGCTGGCCATAGGCAGACCGCTGGCCATTGCAGACCGCTGGCCATAGGCAGAGTGACTGCTGGCCATAGACAGACCGCTGGCCACTGCAGACCGCTGGCTATAGACAGACCGCTGGCCATTGCAGACCGCTGGCCATAGACAGACCGCTGGCCATTGCAGACCGCTGGCCATAGGCAGACCGCTGGCCATAGGCAGACTGACTGCTGGCCATAGACAGACCGCTGGCCATTGCAGACCACTGGCCATAGGCAGAGTGACTGCTGGCCATAGACAAAGGTGTCAAGTAACAAAGTACAAATACTTCATTACTGTACTTAAGTACACTTTTAGGTATCTCTACTTTACTCCATTGCTTACTTTTCTTCCTACTTCTGACTTCTACTCATTTTCACACCAGTATCTGTTCTTTCTATTCCTTACATTTTTAAATCAATCGTTCCTCGTTCCTCTTGGCTTCGGTTTAATGTTTATAAATCTTTATTTCCCGTCATGTGCTCCATCCAATGCAGATGATTGGCTCCACCCACATCTAGTGAAAACTAGTGTGATTGGATGAGTCATAGAACGCAAACACTCATTGGTTAGCTAAAGGAAATCATCAGAAGCCAGCAGGTGTTCTTCAAACTGCTAACGTGAATTGTCTATGCCATGCTACAATGTGGGATTCAGAAAAAGATGTTGAAATGTCTGAAAGGTCGGACACAGGCGAGAGCGTATCGGGAGACGGAGACCAACCAGACCTCCCTCATCCTTGGCCCTATCTCAGAGGATTATAGAAATAGAGCTTTCAGTTCATATAGCGGCATCTGGCTGTTTTTATTAAAGGTTACTTTATACTTTTATACTTTAAGTAGTTTGTGGAGCGCATACTTTTTCACTTTTACTTTAGTAAAGAGGTCAAGTTGATACTTTAACTTTTACCAGAGTGTTTTTAAACTGCAGGATCTAAACTTCTACTGAAGTAACAAATGTGTGAACTTTTGACCCTGCTGGCCACAGACAGACTGCTGGCCATAGACAGACTGCTGGCCATAGACAGACTGCTGGCAGACTGCTGGCCATAGACAGACTGCTGGCCATAGACAGACTGCTGGCCATAGACAGACTGCAGCTCGCTCGCCTACCAGGTTGATGCGAAAGTCTCTGGAGAACGTCACTCCTGCAACAGACAGAAAGATCCATCAGGAATGGAGCAGAAAAAGCAAAAGAGACTCTAAGGGGGAAGATTGATTGATTGATTGATTGACTTTATTAATTGATTGATTGATTGATTGATTGATTGATTGATTGATTGATTGATTGATTGACTTTATTGATCTCACAGTGCAGAAATGTACTCCGTCCATCAGCTCAAATAGTCAAAGAGAAGAAGAAGGTGGGAATATGAAGCACTGATTTACCTCCGTCCACCTGGACCAGACCTCGCTCTAAGAGGATCTTTGCAGACGCTTCACCCAGACTTGGGTTAGCAGCCAAAAGCCTGGATGGTGACACACAGGAAGAACCTCCATGACGGTTAGAAAGAATCCAGTTACAGATGAAACAGGCGGGTTTTACCTTTCAACAGCCTTTTCATAGGTGTAAACTCGCCCCTTCATGCCCTCCATCTTCTTTTCAAACTGGATCATCTCATCCATCCCCTGCCGTAGTATTCCAGGCATTTCTTTCTGAAAGTTCATGGAAATGATCCTTAAAAACAAATATTTATCCTTTTCTTGGTGTCAGATATCAGATCAACAATCAAACAGAGAATAACCAAACGCTGTTTTAAAATAATCCAGAATAATTTCCAGCTGAGGGGGGGGGGGACTCTTTAAGCACAGTTGATTGATGTATTGCTGATATGAAAACCTTTTAAGGTTCTACCAAAACATCTGGATCAGATCTGGACTTTGACTAGGCCAACTCAAAACCTTTTTTCCCTCTGAAGCTTTGGTACTTTACTTGATTTTCCTGCTGTTCACCAAACTGACTTCATGGTAAAGCAGCACAGCAGGCCCACATCACCACACTGCCATCACTGAGCAGAGGTGACGGCCCTTTGCTGCTGTGGGCCTGTTGTTCCAGGTGCTGCTTTAGGCAGGAAGGAAATATCAGAATTAAAAGCTCAGATAATTATTTGCATGATATAGACCCTTTAATCAACATTTTGCATGAATATTTCCCTTTTTGAAATAGTTGAATCTACCAGCTGATTGCTCAGCCCTGCATGTCCCCCAATAATCAGCAGGTATTGCTGGTAAAATTCTAATTTGAAGCGGTTGATTGAAGCCACAGCGATGGACTGGCGACCTGCCCAGGATGGACCCCGCCTCCCGCCCACTGACAGCTGGAGATAGACACCAGCACCCCTCGCCAACCCAACTGGGACAAGCGTGCCAGATAATGGATGGATGGTTGATCGTAGCCAGTTAGTGATTTAGCTAAGTGGGTGATCACTTTTTTACACCACTGTACATCAAAATGAGGAAGAACCTTCACCAGAAGTCTGTTTGTTCGTAGCTAATTAAAAACGTGTTCAGATGATCAGTCTGGATATCTTGCGTTTTCGTCTATAATTCATAATTTCCTTCCTTTTTACGGAAGTCATTCATCTTTACAATCAATAGAAAAGCAGCCGCAGGTAAACAGGAGAGATGCTGCTGCAGTTTACTAAAACTAAAGATTTGCTTATTAAGCTTCACAGTAATTGGAGAAAAAGGAAATAAATAAACATATCAGCTGATTCCCCTCCATCATATCCAGCCTCCTTAATAAGGATTAAATCCTGAATCATCACACAGATTATTAGGGATTATTTCAAACATGGAGCTTCCTGCTCTGTTTCCTAACCGTACAAACATCATGTCCTATTTTCTGAGGTTCTGAGTTCTGAGTAAATGGAGAAGGTTGCTGCGGGTCGGTAAACATACCGGATCAGTAGGTATGAACCCGTAGGAGTCCAGCAGCACCACGGCGTCCACCATCTCAGGATACAGAGCGCTGAACTGTAGAAAACAGCAAACAGATGCTGAACAGTCTGAACTACAGCAACATTCACAGCGCTAATGCTCTCTCTGTGCTAACGTCCATTTATTCCATCTCCTCTCTCAGAAGGGTTTGTCCTGCATTCCTTAACTGATTCTCAGTCCTTCATACGTCTGGAATTGATTCAACAGAAACTTTATTGACAAACGGAGCAGAAATTTGTCATTTTAATTAGAAGTTAGACGTAGCGGGGCGTGCTTTGGTGGCGCAGCGGTTAGTGCATAAGACCCACGTTTGGAGGCCTTAGTCATCGTTTGCCTTGGGTTCGAATCCAGCCTTTGGTCTTTTCCCGCATGTCCCCCCCCCCCCCCCCCTTCCTGTCAGCTTACTGTCCATAAAAACGAGCCACTAGCTCCGTAAAGACAAACAGATGCATTTAAAAAGACAGCGCCTTATCAGCGACGTCTCCTTCCTGCTGGGGAGGTCACTCCACCTCAGCCCCCACCCCCCCACCATCAATCATGTCTAAACTTGTCTCAAAAGGACTCCCCACAGCATGATGCAGTTACTGCCATGCTTCCCCATGTAATGGGAGAAAACAACTTCAGCTTCTGGACTCACCATTCCAGCTATGTTTCCACCTGAAACACAAAGAGAAGTCATGAAGGTCCTTCCAAGAACATCTGCAGATCACAGGATCAGTGCATCACTCACCCATGCTGTGGCCGATGATGGAGAACCTGCTCCACTGCAGCGCTGTGGGGAGGAAATATCATCACTGAGTCTACCACCTAATGGAGCCCAATTTATTAAATGAAGCTAGATTCTACTCAAAGGAATCCAATGCATCACCCACCATCAACCACTCTGCGCACGTCCAACACGTAAGAAGGGAAGGCATAGAGAACTCCAGGAGGACGATGGGATGAGCAGCCGTGACCGGGCAAGTCCACCGCGACGTACCTGAAGTCTGAGGAAGGAAAACAGGCTGTAGCCGTTACTGTAGTCATCAGTTATCGTCCTTCCTGGTCCAGGCGTCTAACAACCATTCCATTGAATGGGTAACCATGTTCATAAAACCGCTTTCCTATACTTAGAGGATTAAAAGGTTTTTATATTTTGTGACTTTCAGTTTCTGTGGTTTATCAATACTGTTGGGCCATAAACATTGATATTAATTTTGGGCATTGGGGACCGACATCTCAGCTGATATTAGCCATTTGACATTAGCCAGCTGACACTAGCCATTAGCCAGCTGACATTAGCCAGCTGTCATTAGTCATTAGCCAGCTGACATTAGCCAGCTGACACTAGCCATTAGCCAGCTGACATTAGCCAGCTGTCATTAGTCATTAGCCAGCTGACATTAGCCAGCTGACATTAGCCAGCTGACTCTAGCCATTAGCCAGCTGACATTAGCCAGCTGTCATTAGTCATTAGCCAGCTGACTCTAGCCATTAGCCAGCTGACATTAGCCAGCTGTCATTAGTCATTAGCCAGCTGACTCTAGCCATTAGCCAGCTGATATTAGCCATTTGACATTAGCCAGCTGACACTAGCCATTAGCCAGCTGACATTAGCCAGCTGTCATTAGTCATTAGCCAGCTGACTCTAGCCATTAGCCAGCTGATATTAGCCATTTGACATTAGCCAGCTGACACTAGCCATTAGCCAGCTGACATTAGCCAGCTGTCATTAGTCATTAGCCAGCTGACATTAGCCAGCTGTCATTAGTCATTAGCCAGCTGACATTAGCCAGCTGACATTAGCCAGCTGACTCTAGCCATTAGCCAGCTGACATTAGCCAGCTGTCATTAGTCATTAGCCAGCTGACTCTAGCCATTAGCCAGCTGACATTAGCCAGCTGTCATTAGTCATTAGCCAGCTGACTCTAGCCATTAGCCAGCTGACGTTAGCCAGCTGTCATTAGTCATTAGCCAGCTGACTCTAGCCATTAGCCAGCTGACATTAGCCAGCTGTCATTAGTCATTAGCCAGCTGACTCTAGCCATTAGCCAGCTGACATTAGCCAGCTGTCATTAGTCATTAGCCAGCTGACATTAGCCAGCTGACATTAGCCAGCTGTCATTAGTCATTAGCCAGCTGACTCTAGCCATTAGCCAGCTGACATTAGCCAGCTGTCATTAGTCATTAGCCAGCTGACTCTAGCCATTAGCCAGCTGACATTAGCCAGCTGTCATTAGTCATTAGCCAGCTGACTCTAGCCATTAGCCAGCTGACGTTAGCCAGCTGTCATTAGCCAGCTGACACTAGCCATTAGCCAGCTGACATTAGCCAGCTGTCATTAGTCATTAGCCAGCTGACTCTAGCCATTAGCCAGCTGACATTAGCCAGCTGTCATTAGTCATTAGCCAGCTTACACTAGCCATTAGCCAGCTGTCATTAGTCATTAGCCAGCTGACTCTAGCCATTAGCCAGCTGACGTTAGCCAGCTGTCATTAGTCATTAGCCAGCTGACTCTAGCCATTAGCCAGCTGACATTAGCCAGCTGTCATTAGTCATTAGCCAGCTGACTCTAGCCATTAGCCAGCTGACATTAGCCAGCTGTCATTAGTCATTAGCCAGCTTACAATAGCCATTAGCCAGCTGACATTAGCCAGCTGTCATTAGTCATTAGCCAGCTGACTCTAGCCATTAGCCAGCTGACGTTAGCCAGCTGTCATTAGTCATTAGCCAGCTTACACTAGCCATTAGCCAGCTGACATTAGCCAGCTGTCATTAGTCATTAGCCAGCTGACTCTAGCCATTAGCCAGCTGACATTAGCCAGCTGTCATTAGTCATTAGCCAGCTTACACTAGCCATTAGCCAGCTGTCATTAGTCATTAGCCAGCTTACACTAGCCATTAGCCAGCTGACATTAGCCAGCTGTCATTAGTCATTAGCCAGCTGACTCTAGCCATTAGCCAGCTGTTACTAGCCAGCTGACACTAGCCATTAGCGAGCTGACATTAGCCAGCTGACACTAGCCATAAGCCAGATGATACTAGCCAGCTGACATTAGCCATTAGCCAGCTGACATTAGTGATTAGCCAACTGACACTGGCCATTAGCCAGCTGACACTAGCCATTAGCCAGCTGACCTTACCCAGCTGTCATTAGTCATTAGCCAGCTGATACTAGCCAGCTGACACTAGCCATTAGCCATCTGACATTAGCCAGCTGATACTAGCCAGCTGATACTAGCCATTAGCCAGCTGACCTTAGCCAGCTGTCTTTAGCTAGCTGATACTAGCCATTAGCCAGCTGACACTAGCCATTAACCAGGCCGTGCCAGACCCAACCAAACCGCGCTAAACTGGTACTAGTTCATCAGTAGGGCTCGGCGCGGTTCAGTTCTGGCTCGGTTCTCAGATAACAAAGAGCGCATGAGCAGACCAAATCATCTCCTTACAGTCAGCCTCCATAATAAGGAAGTTTCAGACATTCGTAAAAATACTAGCTTCCCTACTGCGCTACATGATTTCCAGTGAGGATTCTGCTTAGCAGTGTGATAAACCTCAACGTCTGTCGTTGTTTCCTGCGTCTGGAAGCCCTGATAGGACTAATGTTTGTCGTATCCACCTCCCAAAAGCCGACTCTGTCAAGGAAATTCACCAAAGGCTGCCTTCTTCGCCTGACTCTCTGCAAACTTCCTGAATGTTACGAGAGCCGCCATTTTGGTTTGCTTGTTTCTCTCTAGAGAGCAGTAGTACCGTAGATTGCCACTAGGAGGAGAGGAACCATGCTAGTGTGGCATGTAAACAGAACCCGGCATGGTTGATCCTAGCCTGGCCCGAACTCAGCACGGATCGGTTTCAGAGGGGAGTGGAAATGGGTTACAGGAGAGGTGCATAACAATATGACTTTGACAAAAGAAATTATAATTAGTACAGCTTTCAGACAGGAAATGAACATTTCCATTCCTTAAAGTGCAGCAGTGATCAAATGTAAACAGTGAAGGAGAAAAAACATGGTGCAAAAAAACCTGCACTGATCTGGAAATTTAGAGCATTAATATTTATGATGCAGATATGCAGCGGTTTGGTGTCATCAGTGTGATGGCGGTGGGGAAGAAGCTGCTGCAGAACCTGCTGGTCCTGCATTGAATGAAGCCTCTTCCCAGAGGGCAGCAGGGAGAACAGTCCATGGTGGGGGGGTGAGGGGTCATTGATGATGTCTCGGGACACGCAGCGCTGGGATGAAATGTCTTTAATGGAGGGAAGAGGAGCCCCCATGATCCTCTCTGCTGTTCTCACCTTCTTCCAGTCTGAGGCGCTGCAGCCTCCACACCACACAGTGAGACAGCTGCTCAGAACGCTCTCTATGGTGCTTCTGGAGAAGGTGGGGAGGATGGGGGGGGGCAGGAAGTCCAAGCGCTTCTGGGCCCTTTGGACCAGTGAGGTGGTGTTTCCAGTCCAGGTGAGGGTGTCTGTGATGAATGTGGTGCTGCTGACCACCTCTACAGCTGAGCTGTTGATGAGCAGTGGAGCGTGGTTAGGCCGCTTCTTCCTGAAGTCCACCATGATCTCCTTGGTCTTCTCCACCTTCAGGATCAGGCTGTTATCTCTGCTCCACCAGCTGCTCCACCTCCTCTCTGTAGTCCAGGTCGTTGTCGTCTCTGATGAGGCCCACCGCCGTGGTGTCGTCTGCTAACTTCACCATGTGATCGGTGGTGAACCTGGGGATGCAGCCCTGAGGGGAGGGGCTTAGACTGATGACATCAGAGGCGTTCTGTCTCACCCGGACTGACTGAGGTCTGTTGGTGAGGAAGTCTAGCAGCCAATAGCAGAGGGGTGTATTGAAGCTAAAGGACCATTCTTTAAACGTTCACAAACAGCATAACGTTCAACAAAGGCTGATCGCAATATGAATCACTCTGTGACACTAAACCCAAACCTTAAAACTTTAAAACGGAAACAAATGGCGCTGTGGGAAACTGGTGGGTCTGCTAGCATGCAGGTTAAAAAAGGAAGAAGAATCTCTGCAGCGTAGCTAGAGACCACACTGCTGCTCCATGGGGGGTTACATGAGCTACATGCATGATGACAGGTCTGGACGTTTCCCTCAATCAACAGGATTAGTAGTTTTTTTAATTAACTGATGTGGACTGTTTAGTAAGGTGGAAGATGTGTGATGCTGTGGGGATGGTTGGCTTTAACTGTCAAACTTTGAGAGATTAAAATAATTTCAAGGCCCCAAAGAAGAAAAGTGCAGCGAGTTTGAATAAACAGGCAACAGAAAACATTTAAATACGACAAAAAGAACCTGACCTTTGGGTAGAAAAGGGAGCAGCGCGTTGAACGTCCCACAGTTATCAGCCCAGCCATGCAGGCACAGCACCGGCCGACCATGATCAGGACCCCAGACTGTACCTCTGATCTCCCCCCATGGCACCGCGATGCAGAGCTCTGAAACTGGAGCAGCAAGAAAAGCTCAGTGTGAGCTGAGAGACATGAACGGCTCATCGCTCAATCGCTAATTAGAGAAATACAAAAATACACACTGAAGAATTTTTAGCTGCTTTTTAAACATTTTATAACAGGTATTAGAAGAAAAAGTTAAAAACAATCCAACGGACTTGGTTTCCAAGTCTGAAGACGTTTCTCTTCCATCCTTTTCTAGTCAAAATGTCAGAAATAGCGTTTAGTTCCAGGTTTTATACGGTGGAGCAAAAAGCCTTGTTTTTGTTTAGAAAACATGCAGATAGAAACTGTCTGGTTCAATTTTCTATTCAGTTTATTTCTATAGCTCCAATTCAATTCAATTCTATTCAGTTTATTTCTATAGCTCCAATTCACATCATGTCATCTCAGGTCACTTTCCAGTTCACCAGATCATCCAGTCAGACTGATTCAAAGTTTTCTATCTAAGGAAAACCAGCTGATTGCATCGACTCATTGACTCTTCAGCAATCCCTCACACTAAGCATGCTTGTAGCGACAGTGGAGAGGAAAAACTCCCTTTGAACAGGAAGAAACCTCCAGCAGAATCAGGCTCAGTGTGAGCGGCCATCTGCTGAGGCCCACTGGGGTTCTTTCTAAAACTTGCAGCCAAACGGTCCTTGGTTGGGAATCTGGGAATCTTGTTAAAGTGTTGCTTAAGAACTCAGTCATTAAACAAAGTATGATCCACAGTGAGCATGCGCTCAACTTTTATTAACTTCTTAACCAGCATTAACAACCGTCTTGCTTTGTTTACATCTCTTCTTCCACTGCCTTACTCTAGTAGTTGACCTTGTATTAATAACTCAATAGAACCACCTAGTGGGCATATCTGGAACTACCATTGAATACATTCTGCATATCAGCACAGTTAAAGCTGCAGTCTGTAACATTGAGAAGAGAGCAGACTTCGACTGAAAATTTGAAGAAAAACAGGTTTCACGCCACTCCCCCACCCTCTCTGCTTCACTCATGCCCCACCTCCAAGCCCCACCCCTCTCACAGCACCTGCGCGGCTACCGCATGCGACCAGAAGCGTCCAAGCAGCGTACGCGGCATGGAGTGTGAACCGGTAAGAGCGATAACACTCACCTCCAAGCAGCTAGATATAAGATGCTGGTTATACCGAAGTTTGCCGTGTAAGCAGTTGTCGGCAGGGGCAGTAAGGGCAGTTTCTCTTTCGCTGGTGGCTGTCGCTCCGCCATGACTTCCACGCAGCCGGGCGCTGCGGCAGGTTAAGCAGTGGGGGGGGGGGGAGCTGTGATTGACACTCCATCAGACGCTCCTCTGGCTGTGATTGGTTGTTTTGACTCGTCCCGAAATATTCTTTCCAGATTGAAATACAGGCAGTAGGCGGGACCAATAGAGCAGTTTTTTTCACAGGTTACATATCACATTGCTGTCTGGGCATAGAGACAGTTTTAGCCAATATGACAAAAAAGTGATTTTTAAAAACTTACAGACTTCAGCTTTAAAGTTGAGGGTCGGATTGAATTCTAATCAACAACTGGAGATTCTTGAGAATAATGTTGAAGTTATGCCGGGACGGATATGTCAGCGAAACAATGATCCACATCTACTCAGGCATTCCAGCAGAGTGTTCTGGAACGGTCGTTCTAATCCTCAGACCTGAAGATCATTGAACGCGTGGGATGATGTGTAGCAGGATGTCCGCGCTCGGCCACCATCAAACTTAACTGTGTTTTGCAAAGAAGAACGATCAGAAATCCCTTCATCCAGGATCCAGGAACTCATTCAAAGCTACAGGAAGCACTAGAGGCTGTTGTTTTCGCAAAAGGAGGATCTGCTAAATATTAATGTCTATTTTTTGCTTAGGTGCCCAGATTTTTGCATCTGTCAAATTTTATTGTTTTAATGCGTCCTGCACATTTTCTGTTAGTCCAAAAAACATCAATTCAATACTGAAATATTATCGTGTCCATCAGTCATTAGATTATCAACCTGAAATAGCTGCTAAAAACACCCAAATATTTAGAAATAAAATAATTAAGATTAATAGAGGTGCCAAACTATCTTAATCAAACGCCTTTTTAAGGATTATTACCATAATTCCTTCTGATTATCAAATTTAATCTGCTGGTTTGACCTTCAGCAAAGATTAAATGAAATGTTGGAATAATTTCTGATCACTGAAGGCAAATAATCCGATTAAAATCTGCTAAACCAGAGCAGAAAATAACGGTCAGGTCGCTTCCATAAAAACCAACAAGTCTGAGAAAAAAAAAACCTGAAGTTTTAATAAGAAATAAATTTTAGGTTGATGTTTTATTTCTGCAATGAAAACTTTTCAAAAACAGAAAAGAAAGTAGAATTTTATTTCCGCTCCAATCTCATATATTCCTGAATTTAACTGGTTTCCAGTAACTGTGGCTCCATTAGATGCTGGTTTCATAGAATATTTTAGGATATTTTTCAGCGATCAAAGCTATAAATTAATAAACTTTCATTTTTACCTGCTTGCTTCGCCGCACCGGACGTGACGTGTCTCACACCTTTTAACGCCTGAATCATCTCCGTTAATCCCAGAAGGAACAATTTACTTTAATACCAATAATCTAAACTTGCTGTCATTTAAGAATCAAGTATTTATTAATCCGCAGAAGGTTTCCGGGTGTCTCATGTCACGTGTGCTCAGCGGATGCTCCCATTGGATAGACTGGAACCGGACAGAGAAGATTGGTCCAATCAGCTTCTCCTAGGGGAGGGGCTTACCTTTCACCCAGTGTGATGTTAAACATTAACCAGCAGGGGGCGGGCTAGTCAGCATTTACCTCAGGACGCTCTGATTGACATTAGATGGAGCTGATGAGAAACCCCTGATGTGTGTGTGCTTTTCTCTTTTTTTGTTTATTTATTTTTATCCTTGATTTTTTTGTTGTTGTTTGGTTTTGTTTTATTTGTTCTG